>NW_019392720.1:179390-311556 GCF_000648675.2 Cimex lectularius | reverse complement strand
ATCCTCTCCTCTCTCTCGCTCTCCTCTCTCGATTGTGGTTTCTTAGTGTCCATTTATTTTATATTTTACAAAATCTCAAGTTAAAAGAAGAATCATCTGTTTTTATATTATTTTTATATAATTATTAATTTAACATAAAAAATTTTTTTTTGTCGACCTTAACATTTCATTTTATCTTCTAGGCTTTTTGGATATTCTAATTACAGGATTAATTTGAAGTAAAAATTGGAGGTTAAAAACGGTTAGTATGAAATTAAGAAGAATTAATTTGAACGTAAAAAGCCATACATATTGTACATACCGCATACCCACAAGAGGCACAAGTTGAACTTTTTTTTAAGTTTATTTATTTTTATTATTCGGCTGTCTCTTTCGAATTGGCGGGTACGTACTACCATTCACTAAAAGTGGCATATCTTAGTTATGTGTCGAGCTATAAAGCATCGGTGTGAGCATTTATCAGGAAAAGTGGCACATTTCGAGTTACGTCGGTTTTTTTCTTGTTTAATGAAGGATTTTATGCTATAACTGAGTCACATTTTCAGTTATGAAAAACAAATGTTAAATCAATTGTACAAATATGTTTTCGTAATGTGTAATTAATATAGGCCCTGACCTTAAATTACCGTAAAATAGACGGAAAGCTTGGCAGAAACAGCTGAATTTGCTTTTTTCCCAAGACCAAACCTTGATCTAAAGTGTTCGTGAATTATTCTTTCATTTCTTTTATTTCACTAACGTTCTTAATTATAATATTGTTTGTTCACAATTTTTTAACAATGTTATCTTTTAACTTTTAGATTATTTTATAGTTTCATCGATTTTTTAATGTTTTAATTACAATATTTTTAATAATCAGTGAAACCTTTATTTCAATAATTTGTATTTTAAATAACTAATTAGCCCTGACTCTAGGAGGAAAGCACATTAGTTTGGGTCAAAAATAATATTAGTAAAACTTACTACACGGATATTTATGTTCGATTGTTAGGTTTGTATGTTGTCTGTTTCTATCACAAAGAAATTAATACCCTTACAGTCATTCATTGACCACTATTATCGTTAGAAATGTGTAGAGATTAGTGACCGTTAATCGATAATTATTCAGATATCGTGAGATGCGGTCTGGTGTGATGTAGGTTTCAGAAAGACATTTTCTTTATCGNCTCTCTCTCTCTCTCTCTCTCTCTCTCTCTCTCTCTCTCTCTCATTTCTTCTTTTGTTTCTGCTTGTCTGGTCTTTCTTTATCTATAGAAGGAGGTTTTTAGGAACGATTGTAATTTAATTTATTCTGAGGTCTGTTAAGAAGGATAATCAAATTTTCCATATTAATCCAAGAGGGCGGTAGCAAAATAAATGCAACCTTGATTCGTACTTGAATAATGTAAACATTTTCGTAGGCGATAGTGCACGATTCTGTAAGTAAAATAAAACCGACTGTAAAATATTAAAATTAAATGCACTTCCGAATGAATTGGGATGCTTCTGAATATCATAGATGAAGCAATGTACGAAAAGCCAATTTGATAGAAACATTCATAAGCATTTAATTTATAAGTACAGTTCCAAAACGGTTTTCTTCTTTTATAAAGGTAAGATCGATTCGTAAGTCTGTTTCTATTTTGAAACAGTATTTACTTCGTACCGTTGCGCTTTACATATTAATCGCCTTCGGGATCATTTAAGCGTTCATTCGCGGCTCCCGCACCTTCGGGAATGAGAACTCAATGAATTAGACATCATGCCTTTAATTATAGAGTTAATTAGTCCAGAAATTATGGTCTGTTAGTTTTAGACCTCATTTCGGGAGGACGTTGTTTATTTGCCTTCTCACGTGAATGGAAAACAATGGGAACTCAATGATTCGCCAAGAGGCACTAGTGGAACGAAAGGAAGGTATGATATGCGATTTAGAAAAATCTTGTAAAATTGTTTTGAAGAAGAAATACAGAAGGCACTTCCCAAGTTTCAGTCTTCTCGTGTTATAAAAATGATTTTTTCTTCATTTAAATTAGTTATTATACACTGCGAATTCAGAACTCAATTCTCAAAACTTAACGAACTCCCATTTCCTCTGCTTGCAAACGATGTGAAGACGATCCGTCTCGGACGTCCGAGCAGTTGAACGTGAGAAGAAGCGGAATTGAAATATTGCACTGTGTTATCCAGGCGTGAGGGAAAGGAAGTCGAGGAATAAGAGGGTGGGCAGGTGCAGGCATGGGAAGAACCATTGTTCTTCAGAAGGACGGGCAACTGAGAGGGCATCGTCAGCCTAGTTTCAACGATGCCCTTTAAGCGACCGCCCACAACTTTACCGTTAGGTAAAGTCCCTTTTCCGAATAGTAGTACCTGTTTACATGATTTTTAACTTGAAATAATACCGGTGACAGTGCTAAGTCCTACAGTCCGAAAAAGGAGGACAAGGCCGGAAGCTTTCGATCGATACTTTGGCTTTTCATCANTATATTCAATCAAAGTATTTCTACTCACTCAAAGTGTTTGTCTTCTGTGTAATTGTGCCATTCTTGCGTGTCGTGTTGAGTGTGCCTGTGAGATTTTGCTATTTTGTGTTTATATACGTTGGATGTGTCTTGTTTATGTCCAACGTATATAAACACAAAATAGCAAAATCTCACTGGCACTCTCGACACGACACACAAGAATGGCACAATTACACAGAAGACAAATACTTTGAGTGAGTAGAAATACTTTGATTGAATATAGAATATATTTTGCATTGTATAAATTCACTTTTCCACATCCTAAATGTATTTGTTAAATGTAAACAATGTTTGTAAATCCCAGGCCTTAAAGATGATCTCAATAAAGATCGAAACGTTGGCACGATAAAGAAAATGTCTTTCTGAAATCTACATCACACCAGACCGCATCTCACGATATCTGAATAATTATTATCGTTAGAGCAAACAAACTATCTTAAATTAATGAGAGCCAATATACACAAGAAAAGTGTCACAACTCAAAAAGGGGCAGTTTTTTAGGGGTAGTACAATTAGATTTTTTAAGTTTTCGCTTAAGTCTTGGAGAAACGAAAGAGAAAATTGAATGGATCATGAAAGTATTTATTGCCAATGACCGTAATTGCGTGTACTTAATACATAAATCAAAAAGTAAACTTCCTTTGGTCTCTCCTGTAAAATTTTCTTTTGTTGTGTTGTGTTTTCTGGGTGTGCGATGTACAGGGTGTTCAGCTACTCGTGTTACAAACATTGCCAGTACATTCTACAATCAAAATGGAACCCAAAAGAGTCCTAATTAGCGTTATTCCACTTTTTTCTGATTTTTTAAGATTTCAGTGCCTTGTTTCAAATAAACAATAACTCCAAAACTAAAAGGTTTTGGACAAATCCGGTGATACCATTGAAAACTACGTTAAATTTCCAAAAAATTGTAATCAGTATTAAACTAGTGAAAACAACTATTTCGTGAAATAAGCGTTTTGGCAGCGAGAACTTAGAAAAATAGCTAAAAAACTAATTAACTAAACTATTATACATACTACTGTAAACTAAACTATTTCCAAACCTAGAGACCAGCAAATTTCCGAAAACGTACTCCATTTAATTTCTTTTTTAGTGGTGAACTTGCTTTTTTTATTACTTTTCCAAAGATGAAGAAATTGATGAAGGAAAAGAAAAAACAGTGGTTGAAGGATTGGTAAGGTGGACAGATTAATAATAATAAAAATTAAAAAAAAACTTAAGGAAATTTTGAATGGATTTATTAAACCTTTTTTTGTTTTGATAGATACCTAAAAACGTTTTGAATCTTAAAACTCTTTATTCCAGAGAATAATATTACTTTTTTTTTAATTTTCCACCTTACCAATCCATTAGCCACGGTTTTTTCCTTTCCTCCATCAATTTCTTCATCTTTGAGAAAAGTAATTAAAAAAGAAATTACAACACTAAAACGGATATTAAATGGAGTACGTTTTCTGAAATTGCTGATCCCTAGGTTTGGAAATAGTACTGTAGAATATTCATATTTTCATAGTAAGTTTTTCAACTTTGAAAAAAAAATTCTCTAAGTTCTAGCTATTAAAACACTTATTTCACTAACGTTTACAAGTTTAGTATGGATCACTTCTGATTGGAAGTTTAACGTAGTATTCAATGGTATGAACGGAACTTTGTTTTGGAATTATCATTGTTTATTGTAAGCTCGTAAAATCTTAAAAAATCAGAAAAAGTGGGATAACTCCGAAACTGTTGAGATTCGGACCATAGTTAATTAAGACTTTTTGTTTTCTTTTTGAATGTAGAATATACGGGCACAGTTTGTAACACGACTAGCGGAACATCCTGTATATAATTGTTCTAAATTGTCTTACATTTCTTTCATTCTCCGTTTGTAAATGAATAAATAAATTTTATTTAAATTGAGATAAATAAAGCACCATTATTATATAAGTTTATCGTTATTAAAAACCCGTCGGTTTTTAGCATCATTCTTCCTCCCTTCCTAGACACATCTATCTTAATTTTACCACTAAATTCCAGAGTTAAAAGTTCGACTCCGTCTTCTGAATGTAGACGTGACATTCTTAAGGTTGCTCCTTTTTTTTAAAGGGTTTCTGCAGAAGGACATAATATTCAATTCTCGAATAGAAATGGAACAGACACCCCGAGAGTTATGGGTATGGCCAATTTGTTCTTAAGATGAACTAGTGCTCGATCGACTAAAAATCAAACGAGGTACCCGAGTATATCCGGTTCTCCTTGAAACGTCGATTATATCGGAAGGGAAATGATACGTGGAGCAGAAATGCAGTTTTTTCTTCTTGGCGATAATTATCGTATTCGAAGAGAGGATTTTGATTTTACAAGGAGGGGAATCGTTTTTGGAGGGGGTTGGAGAGGAGACGGCAACAATGGGTAGTAGGGGGTGGCTCTACCCCACCCATTCTTCACGTTCTTCTTCGCCACCGCCACATTCCAACAGGTGCTTTTGTCCGGGGAACCTGTTTACCCGTTTGGCTAACGTCATCCGAAGCAACCTTCGACTGAGACTTTCTTCTGGAGTGGGGCACAGAAAGGTCAGCCGAGACAGCGCCGCGTGCCGTTCTCTACTCCAACTACAAAAGTCTCAGCGACCAGTTCAGTACTGTGATGGTCCTTCTGGTACTATTTCGTCCTCTCGGTCCTTCTTCCTTCTGACCCGTCAGAACGTTGACACCGCTATCCTAGGAAAATGTGTTTAGTGTTGTTACTGTGATATTCAGTTATGTGCATCAGTTGATTGTATACACGTCGCTATGGATCCCCAACTATCGGATCTTGTCCGCGATCAGGTGAGACATTTTCCAACAAATAAAACTTATTTTAAAATTAAATTGAACAATTATAATGTACTAACTAGCTAGGCATTATACCGTAGGTTTTCGAATTTCGAGTAAATTCCCTTGTGTAAAAGTTTTCATTCTGTTTTCTCCCTCTCGTTAAAGTCACCCCGGCGAATTGGATTTTGAACTTTCCAGACTGGGCGAGTAATGGAGAAAAAAACCCGGCGCCCCGCCGTCCTACTCCATGATTCTCTATCGGACGTCTTAAGAAGGCCAGTTTGAATTATAAGAAGGAATGGTAGAAGTCATAATACGTGCCCCTCCCTACAACGTTGCCGACTTTAACTGACTTTACACAAACGTATCGCGTTTATTCGACTTGGAATTAAAAGCTATTGTTATTGTGGTTGTGGTCCTCCTTTCCCTCGGATGGATTCCATGCCGTCGGACGACCGCTCCCCGTCACACCTAGTCCATGCTTTCTCTTCTTTCCTTTCATAATCACGGCCAATTTTCTGGCGCCTAGGACAAGACAAGAGCCGAAGAGATTTCTTCGGGGCGGAGAAGTTGCTGAAGTCACCGGTGTACCTGTCGTTTTAACAATTCTGAGGAGACAGAAAAGAAGGAATTTTTTGGATTCGTATGTACATTTTTCACCTACCAAGTACCGGGTCATTTGCCCATTTCATTTCCACATGCACCATTTTTCCTAAGCGGCTAGCTGCCTTGACTATTGCCCGTATCTCGCGTTTTTTGATTGATAAAAATCTCTCTTTCATTTTTGATCTCTGCGACTCTTATTATCATTTCTACACGTGGAGACAAGGTTCAACTCGTTAGGTTTGGCGGGTCTCAGAGCAGATCCGCGATCGTTCACGCTTATAAATACATTCACACTAACTAGAAACTTTCATACTACATATTCAATTAACAATTTGGGGGGGGCGGGGTTTTGTGGAGTGTCTCGCCCACATTCACTCTAAAAATATTTGTAAAAATAACCTAGTTAACTCCACCACAAACCCGGTGACATTTTAGAGAATTTTTTCACTTCTCTCACCGTTTCTCAGTTTACCCTTTAAGAAACCATATTCTATTTACATCGTGGGAAAGAGGAACGTTTTTTTCTACAAAATAAGCCTAATTTAAAATTTGTAAACAATTGCTATCAGTACTTACTTTAATCGGGAATTTCGTTAGTTATGGTATGCTTTTTGTTCTGATTATAAATATGAAAGATTTTCCACGAGGACCCTATCTTTTTATATATTGTATTAAACAGCTATTTAAGACCAGTCGAATAATAAAAAAATAAATTGCTAAAAACGATTACAATTCGTGAAGTACGTACATTTTTTTTGTCGTCTCTTCCATCTTTATGTTTTTTCCAGAGAACAGGATTCAGTTATTTATGCGTCCGACTGACTTGTCCAAATCAAATTCAAATCAGCTCTTTTTCAGGTCCAAAAGTAAACTCGACTAAAATTGAAGTATCTACTACGGTAGTTTATCTATTACATGTAAGCCTGTCAAGTTGGGCATTAAATAGAATGCAAATTAAAAGAAAAACTCGTAGAAAATATTGCTTACGAGCTGATTAAAACAGCTTAAGTTTCACCCTGACAAGGGCTGATTTGAATTTGATTTGGACATGTTTCCAGACGAATCCATAATGATTACTAAATTCTCTCTGTCGCTGTTCTCTCGAAAAAACAGAGACATGGAAGAGACGATAAATTTTTTTTTCGTAACTCCATGAATTGTAATCCGTATTTGGCGATTTTTTTATTCGATTGGTCTTAAATAGCTGTTTAATATTATGGATACAAAAGATACAGTCCTCGGGGAAAATCTTTCACAATTTTGATCCGAACAAAAAGCATAAAGCAGCTAACGTCCGGATTAAAATAAGCACGGATAGCAATTGTTTACAAATTTCAAATTACGCTTATTTTGCAGAAAAAACGTTCCTCTTTCCAAAGATAGAATATGACATGGTTTCTTAAAGTTTAAACTGATAAAATAGTGAGAGAAGTGAAGTCTAAGAAGTCCAGTGAAGTGAGAGAAACGTTGCCTTTACTCTCCCCCTATCTTTTTCTGTTTCTACACCATTAAAATCCTATAGGTCCACCTCTCTTTCTCGCTTCCTCTCTCTCTTTTCCTCTCTCTCTCTTCCTCTTTCTCTCTCTCTTCCCCTCTCTTTTTCTCTCTCTCTTCCTCTCTCTTTTTATCTCTCTTTTTCTCTCTCTCTTCCATTTTTTTCTATCTCTTCTTCTCTTTCTCTCTCTCTTCCTCTCTCTCTTCCTCTCTTTTTATCTCTCTCTTCCTATCTTTTTCCTCTCTCTCTCTTCCTCTCGTTTTATCTCTCTCTTCCTATCTTTTTCCTCTCTCTCTCTTCCTCTCTTTTTATCTCTCTCTTCTTATCTTTTTCCTCTCTCTCACTCTTCCTCTCTCTTTTTTCTCCCTCTTCCTCTCTTGATCTCTCTTTTTCTCTCTCTCTTCCTCTCTTTTTTCTATCTCTTCTTCTCTTTCTCTCTCTCTTCCTCTCTCTTTTTTTTCTTTCTCTCTTCCTCTCTCTTTTTTCTCTCTCTCTTCCTCTCTTTTTATCTCTCTCTTCCTCTCTCTTTTTCCTCTCTATCTCTCTCTCTCTTCCTCTCTCTTTTTTTTCTCTCTCTCTCTTCCTCTCTATTTTATCTCTCTCTCTTCCTCTCTCTTTTATCTCTCTCTTCCTCTCTCTTTTATCTCTCTCTCTTCCTGTCTCTCACTCTCTCCCTCTCTCTCTGTCTCTCTCTCTCTCTCTCACTCACTCTTTCACTCTCTCTCTCTCTCTCTCTCCCTCCCTCTCCCTCTCTCCCTCCACTTCAGCCAAAAGTTTTTTAATATTATAGAGAGATGTTTATATTTCAACGAGACATTAAGCTGCTGAATAATTATTATGACTTTTCTGTATAAAACGTTAGATGTATCGATCAATTTTTTTCCCACCAATAATCCTTCGCAGTGTTGGGACTGATCCTGTTCAAAGTAATTTGGAACCAGTTATTAAAAAACTTAATTTTCATTACTTAGACATCTTTAACATGGTTTTGTAAGATCTATATAGTTATTATTGATTGTGAAATTAACTGTATGTATTCGTAATTTGTAATTAATGTAGGCTTTGATGATGATCTTAAAATACGTGAAAATCTATGGCAGATAACAAAGAAGAGAGAGAACAAAATTTTTCATTCCCTAGACGATTATGGTAACGTTCTTGAGAATAAATGTGAAAAATTACTTATAAGAAAGAGCGAACTGATTTTTCAAACTGGTTTTATCGAGAATACAAATAAACATACAGAGTGTGTATGGAAAGCGGAAGGCCTCAAACAAGGAAGGGTCTTCTACAGAAGGAGAACGGATGGAGGATGGGAATGTCGTTGAGAAGGGTAGGGACATGTGCTGACCCAACTTTTTGTTATGGTTTTTCGTGGAACAGACGGGGGGCATCGAGTATGACTCAGAGAGATAATAGGGCTCCTTTGCGGTGGAAAAGGATTGGCATTGGATGACACCCACCACGACACCACCGAACGGTGAACATTAGCTTTTTTCGTGCAGAATTTGTATCCGTGTGCGACCAGGCAGATCACATCATCTCCTATCACGTTCTAAATTGGTTGGTGAGATTGTTTATATCTATGGCAGGACTTCCCAAACTTTATAGCCAGGGACCACTTTCTCAAAGTCCAGGGTATCCTTCATTCCCTTTCATTCAATATTTAACATTAGATAAATATGTAGTAAATTAAAGTTGTATAAATTAGCCATCCATTCCTAATTAGGTGATCGAGGAGGATATCACTACGAAAACAAACATTAGATCGACATGCTTTATTTTATTTACAAAATCCAGAAGACAAAAATCAAATTGAACAGAACGGCATCAGTAGGTAGTAAAAGTCGAGCCAAATTCAAAAGTAATAATTTGAACATTAATGATTAATGAAAAGAGTGAGATTGTTTTAGCCAGCACAATTTGGATATGTTGGGTTTACTTTTTGATAGCTGGAGAAGGATGTCGAGTTCAGCATCTAGACACCTTGGATTTATAGTTTGGGTAGCTTATAGATGAAAAATCTGGATTCGCATGGGTCAGTTGTGACAAATACGAGAAGAACATGTCTTACGTTTTTAACGAGTGGTTGAAATTTTTTGTTTTCCTGTCGGAGTCAAAAATAGGGTATCGGACTCTAAAGTCGATTTCAAGGTGGTGTCTAAAATAATGTCTATCAAAATCAAAATTCATATTCACTTGAAGATGACTGGTTGGCTTTGTCGAAACAGAAAACGGTTTGACCACCATTCATGGTCTTGCAGCATTTACTTCATGTATCTCGAGCGGCCAGGAAATAGTGCTCAATGGACATCTCTCTTCGAAGTTGTTTCCGTATTTCATCGATCATCGTGCTGTTCGCAAGCTCTAATTTTTCTTTAAAAAATCATTTAGCAAAGGAAAACAGTCCGCCTCTTCTCAACAGACTAAACACAAAACTGGATTTTTGTTTAGAAGGCGCTATCTTTGTCATTAGTATCACAAGTTGTAAAGGGATAGGGATAGATGTAAAAGAGGTGACCAAATGGCCTTCTGTACCTCGACCTGAACGTTTCCTCCTCTAACTGGCAGTATCTGCGCAGTGTTTCTTCTTTCTGTACTCCTATCCGGTGAATGCACTTCTTAAGTGGTGGTGCCCTGTCAGAAGTTTAACCAGAATGGTTAGATTGCGGTTGCCTTCCAGTAATTCCTTTGTAAGTTTTGCGGATGGCCCTTCTATGAATCTCTTCTCGAGCCTCATACCTGTGGTATTGTTCCACCAGGTTTTGGATTCATTAAAGATCCATTTTAAGATGTATCCTCTTTTATGGCAAGATGCTAGGCCACAGTAGGGTTCAGTATCTTGAGAGTCTATGTTGGTTTCTTCTTTGTCCAATATGTCAACCTTTCGTTGCCTCTATGGCTAGAACGCCCAGGGACCCATGCCCCAGGCCATTAGTGCCGACGACTTCCGTCAGGGCCTCCATGCATTTCCAAACGCTCTTTGTCTTCACCTCGCATGAGGTAGAGTCTTAAGTCTGACTGTCAGAGAAGACGGTTACCCTCCGGGAATGTATTCTTAGCCTTTTAATTTCTCTGGCAAACTAGTATATTTGCTAGGTTTACCGTCAGTTCGGTCTTTAGATTCATCCCGAATACCTCAGCCCCCGTGCCCTAGTCGGTATGTGCAGTCGTCCGTGTACCAGTAGGAGTTTGCCTTTAGCGGTGTTCCTTCCAAAAGTTGTGTTTCTCTTCCCTTGAAAAGAAAGACTCATCTCATTCATTTTAATGTAAATACCTGATAAATACGACAATAGAGATTGCTTTTTTTTTATCATTGCAAACGTTGGGCAATTTGGCATTGTGGTCCATCAACAAGATAAGACTTCAGCCAATACACAAGACAGCCACCTCACTGTGCGGAGAATCAGGGAATGATGAAGGGGTATCGTCACATAGTATTGTGAAAAGTCCTGACTTCAATGGCCGCGACTGGATAATTAATTTAAACAAACTCATCTAAAACATTTTTAAATATGTCTGTGTAAAACACAATGACAGCTGCAGCAAAATAAAAAAAATTGTTTTCAATACTCATTATTATTTGTGTTTTAATTTTATTCATTCGTTCTACGTTTATTTTTGTGATTTTTTTCAAAGTTCGCCGGGGACCCCCGAACTCGGAGACCAGTCGTATTGTTTTTACGGTGCAGTTGCCGTTCACAGGATCCAGAATGTCCTTCAAAACCAGAATTTTATTGCACATTCCCAGGTTCACTGGCCTTCTATAGCTTTTATCTCGTCAAGTTAACCATTTTATAATTTTAAATTAATTATTTTTAATTCAAATTAACCTTTCTTTTACTTCAAATGAATCCTTTTTAAGTTCAAATCAACCCTTTCTTTAAATCGTTAAAAAAAGAGATGGTATGAAATATATAATAAATATAAATGGATGTAGATATACACCCCGATACTACATCTATGAAATATTAGTATGTATAGTAAAATTCCTGTTTATTTGAAAATTTTTATAAGATGTAAAATAATTGGGCTCTTAGGAGGAGATCACATGAAAATTAATTGCAAATTAAAATTAAGAATTATATAAAGTTAAATAAAAAAATAAAGGATTTTTAGTTTAATTTGACATTTTTAAAATATATATAAAATGAGTTCTTATCTAAAATACTACCTGAAAATTAGTTATATTTTAAATTAAAAGTTACGTAAAATTAAATATACAAATAAAAGATTCTTCTTTTAATTTGAGAATCTTCCCTTATGCAGAGAGAAGTTGCTCGATGTGTCCTACAAAATAGAGGCGTGTCATGCCTTGGCTCCATACAGAGAGCGTGTAGGCATGCCGCCGGACTTAAGAAGAGTTCTCGAACACGGTAGCGAGTTTCAGTCCCCTGTTCCACTTTTTAGGGGAAATTGGGGTTTTTTATTGTATATAATGTCTTATGTATTGTGTCTATATGTTTTGTCTGAGTGCATGTATTTATTAGCGTGAATGGCGAGGGGTGAGTGTGAAACATAACGTCATCATCGCCCCTCGAACGTTGAGAGCGTAAGAAGTGTGTGTTCGGGGAAAAGTACTCGACCCCAATCTAGATTAGTTTGAGTATAGGTCCTCCATGGAATGAGTGTACTGTATGGATGTATTTATGTGTATGAATGTATTTATTTGTATGAATATAGTGTTTGAAAGGGTGAAATAGAATATAGGCTTAGTTGGGGGCTGAAAAGACCTAGATGTCGGATGCCCCAGTTAAAAAAAAATGAGAATCTTTTAAAAATTTAAATTGGTTCTTATCTAAAATTTTTGATACCATTTCTTTAATTTTTCATGCTTTAAAGAAA
Organism: Cimex lectularius; assembly: GCF_000648675.2. Classification (NCBI taxonomy): domain Eukaryota; kingdom Metazoa; phylum Arthropoda; class Insecta; order Hemiptera; family Cimicidae; genus Cimex; species Cimex lectularius. Next base: position 299,308 of record NW_019392720.1, on the reverse strand, counting down.
GGGTTAAATTCAAGAAAAAAAATTGATTTGTAATTAAAAAGATTAATTTGACGGCAAGAGCTACACATTGCTGAATTTTATTTTGAAATGACAGAATGTATCTGACATACTATTAATATTAATTGAATGTGTACAAACAACTCGATTAATTATTATAATACCCACTATTTTGGTACCAAGCAATAGTGAAGCAAAATAAAACTGAAAATAATTTCAACGTAAAAGTGCACGCTGTTCGCCTTTTTTTAAGATATGATTTTTTCTATGCTTTATAATTAATCTTATTATATAAATAATCTTTATAATTAAAAGGAGGGAAAATTCAAAAGGTGCGGTTGAGATGGGAAGTTGGTGTCCGAGTGGATCGAGGTCACGATAGCTCAAGTGGTAGAGCAGCGGTGTATCAAGCCGAAGATCGTGGGTTCGAATCCCGCTCGTGCCATTGACTTTTTTATCTCAACTAAAAACCTTAATTATTTACAATTAATATTAAAAGTAATACATGAAAATACGAATTTGCACTGAACAGAAAGCTCGACAAAACAGTTGAGTTTAAATATATTTCATTACGTAGAATAATTGACTGCTCGTCGAGCTGAAAATTTAAACAATCAATTTGGCAAAGCAAAGAGATTATTTAAGCATGAATGAACGCACTTATTGATGGTTGACAAAAATATTTTCTTCTTAGACAACCACAACACTAAAAAAATTAACGTAATTCAATTGGATAATTAATAATGCTCCAATGCCGAAGTTTCTTTATTTAGATGAAATTTGAATCAATATGATCGTGATTACTTTAAATATCTAAATATAAAAAAAGTATACATATGTAAACAGAAAAAGTTAGCATATTCAACGAAGTCTTGCGTAATTTGCCCATTAACATAACTAATGCTTCGTCAATTTTTAAACGTTCGACTAACAATGCTAACCAACAAGGCGTGTAAATGATGAACGTGAAATCGCATAATGAATAGGTTACTTGTTTTGTTTTTATAATAAAGGGCATTCGATGGAAGTTGGATAATAACCCTGATAAAGATCATTTTTATTAAGCTAATTTTTAAGAATTTATTATTTGAAGTAGGGGATTGTTTCTTCTGTGTTTGTACGGCAATTGTGGATTTTTTTTTTGCCCATTCACAATCGTACACGCACCGTGTATTAAAATTTATTTAAAAAATGTAATCTAATGAGAATATTATTTTTATTATATACAAAGGGGCGTCGGTGGCCGCAACGGTTTAGGCGTTGACACGACGCTCATCACTGTAAGTTAAAGGTCCTGGGTTCGAATCCAGCGGCCCTGAATTCGAGCCCGACATACTTAGAAATGGGCTTTTTTTCAAAAACATCGGCACCCTGAGGATTGATATAACCTCTGCTGTTGCGAACCCTAGTAAAAAAAAGAATAAATATTATATACAATATATTTTGTTCTCTTCATAACAGTAGCTCATTTTGTGTGTGTTTTGATAAGATTGAGGGATATTTGTGCATTAAATTTTAATATTTGTTTTATTTCAGTTTTTATGAAACTAATAAATATTTAAAAAATCCAGACAAAAGGTCCAAAAGACCAAATAAATAAATGTTCTCCGATCCAGTGCTCAAAACATAGCGACCATAGTTTTTTAAAGGTTAGTATAGCTACCCAGAAAAAAAATATTTTCAACAATGGATAGATTATTCTTTGTTAAATGCTTTTTTAAGTCAATTAATATTAATTCTGCCATGTTATGGGTAACAAATTCATTTAGAGAACGGAAAAATTTAGAATGGTACAGAAATGAGAAGTCAAGTAAAAAATAAACATAACATGATCTATTGACTATATGTTTTGCTTAACCACGCGTTTGGCTGAAATGTAAACCAGCGAGAATAGACGGAGCCAATAAAGTGATCAGTTTCGGTCTGTTTAACAAATGTGTTGCTTAAATTATTTCAGTTTGAAAATAATGTGCGAGTTGACTTACCATATCCTCGTGCGAGTGAGGCTCGGTTCATTGGATACAAAGTTGCCCCTAGTATCTGAACCATTTGCCCTATTCTCGTTGTCACCCCTTTTAATTTAAACATTTTCCCACCTCAACGCCGAGCTCAAGGAAAAGTTTGCTGGTCTGAATGCTCGTCCATTTCGTAGTTCCTGTTGAAAGTAAAAGTTGTCAGTGGGCAGGTCGAGGTTAACTGTCGGCAAAGTTAGCTTTGTCGGTGTCTCCGTTGACAGTTACGCTCCTTTTGCAGTTTTTGCTATTCAGGTCATGGATCCATTTGTGTTTTACGTTTATCGTTGAATTTAACCCCGTGAAATTGCGCTTGAAAATTAATTGATTTCAATGCTTAGAATAGTTTCTTTCAATTAATTAATTTTTATGTAAAGTATTGGTTGAGATAAAAAATTCAAATAATTCAAAATCTTATCTCAGCCAATAACTTACATAAAAATTAATTAATTAAAAGAAGTTATTTGGTCAATCGGACCACGAAATATAATGGATATAATAAGTAATACGAGGTATATCTTCACTAAAGTTCTCCGTGGCCATTTCATTTGTCCGCGAGAATCTAATCCGATTACATGACATTTGAAAAATGACAAAAAGAAGAAAAATTCGAAAGGTGGTTGAGATGGGAAGTTGGTGTCCGAGTGGATCAAAGTCACGATAGGTCACGTGGTAGAGCAGCGGCGGATTGAGCCGAAGGTCGTGGGTTCGAATCCCGTTCATGACACTGACTTTTTTTCTCAGCCAATACCTAAATAAAAATTAATTAACTGAAAGAAGTTATTTGGTCAATCGGACCACGAAATATATTGGGCTTAGAATAGTGTTGTATCGTTCGGGTTTATGGACTTCTTGATGATTATAAATAAGTAGGGACTTTTTTGTATCTTTTTTTCCATCAAATTAACTCATATTATTTTAAATTAACTGAAATGACACTTTTTAATTCAAATTAACCTTTAAGCGTAACAAATTAATCCTTTTTAATTTCAAAATTACTCTTTTTATCTCCAAATTAACAAAAAACCCTCAAAATAACCTTTTTATAATTTCAAATTAACTCATTCTTTAGAACAGCAAAAATAGCTAGATGTTTAGAAATGTAAACATTTAAGGTAAAATTCCTGCAATTGAAAAAAAAAAAATCATTGGGCTCTTAGAAGATAATCTAAAAAAAATTTCTTTTAATTTCAGATTTTTTAAATATAAAACAGTTGGACTCTAAAAAGACCATATGAAAATCAATAAAAATTAAAAATGTATAATTATTTTATATATATTTAAAAAATTCTAAAAAGTACAGGCATATTACTTTAAATGTTTATATTTCATAACATCACCTAATTTTTTTGGTGTTTAAATGAACGAGTTAATTTTAATTGTAATTAGTTTTCATATGGTCGTCTAAGAGGCCAATTATTTTATGGTAAACATAAAATTGTCGAATATGTCGAATATACAGGAATGTCGCGTGTTAAAATTGAGAAATTCAAAACAGTTTTATTTGAAGTTAAAAAGAGTTAATTAGAAATTAAAAATGGTTAGTTTGGTGCGAAAAATAGTTTATTTCAAATTAAAAAGAGTTAATTTGACGGGAAAAATAGTTAATTTTGACGGAAAAAAGCAACTGTTTAACGACGTAAAATTTGTGCCAAGACACAGATATGTTTCGCTAGAAATTATAAAACAATTAATTATAGTTTGGCTGTTTATAATCATTTTATATTTGTATATCTTCCTTGTTTTGGTTTACGTTTCAGCCTTCACAATCTTCTGATGGTCTGTTCGAAACTATAACGTTAAACTATAAGAAAAATAGCGCTAAAAATGGTGAGAAGCCGAAACGCGTCTGACAGACCGTAATGGTATGAACGAGACCAAAAACTTCAGATTTATCACGTCGCAGGCTCAATCAAACAATAAATTAATTAAAATAAATTATATTTAAAAAAAATAGAATGGTTTTCTATCCTTATTATGAGGAGAAAATACATAGTAAGAAAAAAAATCTCTTCATGAAAGTGTCAAATTTTAGATTTTCAATTTTCGTACAAATATATAATGGTACCTGAACTTTTCTTGATCAAAGATTACACGATGAAGTGAAAAGGTTCTACACTGCACTTGGAGTCTTCTCTTCTTACTTATAATCCCAAGCCTTTTCCTGGCTTTTTGACTTTGTTACCGGGTAAACTAGTTCGAGGCTTCCCCTTTCGTTTATTCCTTCCTCCTGGCGGTCGGTTGCGGCCCATTTACAAAGACTTTTTGCCCTCTTTTTCAAGTTTTTGTACAATTGCCACCACGAGAGTGCCTTTTCGAACAGCACCAAATTCATTGTACTATTTATTATTTTATTACCTACTACATTGTTACACCCTGTAGAAAAAAATCCTTAAAATCTTATCCATTCTGGTTCAATTTTACATACTCATGTTTCGCTGTGGTTTTGCGTAATGTTAATGAAGACAAAACATCGGCCATTCAAACTGCGAATAAATCTAGTCCAAATAGAAAGAGATGCGTCAATTTGCCCTTTGCCCTTTGCCCTTTGCCCCGCGAAGAATAAGGTGTGGCCGGTCTGTACATTTTAAACAACTTCTAAGGCACAGAGGTTAACATCAAAAATTGGTTCCATACATGGAGCAGATAAACGTATATAGTTGCATGTAGGGAGCAATTTCATACGTAGGTTGAAATAATATCCTTATTTGGTGTAATGTATTTATTAGTGCGTAGTATGTTTGGGAGGGAATATCGAGTCCCCGCAAATTCACCAAAGTAGTCTAGGTTATTTAGTTTTATATATATTTTTAGTGTGATAAAGGGTTAGTCACTGGCGTAATATCAAAAACCCTGTTGACTACCCAATTGTGTGAATGTATTTATTTGCTTGAGTGGTTAAGTGTGTATGGACACGGTCTGTATGGAATATCGAGTGCCCCCAGACACATCGAACCAATGACATTAAATTAGAATAGTGAATGCATGAGTTTTATTGTATATGAGTGTATTCATTGGCGTGAATGAAGGGAGGGCGTCATGGTGAAAATCGCCCATCAAATTTAGGTTAGATAAGCTTTTAAATAGCATGAATATGTATTTTAAATTGACATAGAATATTTTGGATCGAGTGTGGAAGGATTAAACATCAAAGATAGGGGTAACCAAACAAAAGCGGGATAGATAAAATGCGAGGAGCTGGCCATAGTCCTAGCTGCTAACCGCCCGAGAAAAAAAAATCAGGCTAGAATCAATAACTGCTACTGACGAATATAACAATTTTCGTCTCTATTTGATATATTGCACATGACATAATGTAATATTTGTTACAAATGAAAAATGACAAGGGCCTTGATGTCGATTGTTACATAAAAGTACACTGACAGGAAAAAATTCCACCCACTTGTAATATAACTTGATTTGTACATATTTTATTTTATTATTTTATTACAATTTATTATTGAACATATATATTTTATTTGTATATTATTTTTAAAATTCACGTTTTTTAACGTTTAATAATTAAGACTTTGTCTAAAAAAAGAGTAAATTGTTAAGGAAAATCAAAATTTAAAAAAAGACGGAGAGATAAAATTTGTTTTAATTTTGTTTTTGATTTTAAATTAATATTTCAATGTCGCAGATTTCTTCCTCTTGCCTTAATTACATCTCGAAGACTCCTCGGCATTCTTTCTACCAGTTTGGAAATGTTTCGTTGCTGGAGGTTAGCCCATTCTTCACCAAATCCTTTCAAGATCTATTCGTCTTTTGAGGTTATCCCAGAAATGTTCGATGGGGTTCAAGTCTGGCCAGGCTATGACCCTGATGTTATGCTGTTGAATGTAGTTTGTACTGTGGACGTGCATTAGAATAGGATTGTCGCTGATTTCATCAAGGATAGGACAAAGCATGATGTTCGAAAATTTCATCGACATAGCGAGTGGCCGTCAAAGACCCTCCACGAACAACAACCAACTCTGTGCGACTCTCCATTGAAATTACCGCCCACACCATCACTGGACTACGTTAAAAAGGTTGACTCTGGAGAAAAACGACAAGCTTCGTACCTTTCATATCGCCTTCTCTTCCACGCCCATCTGGAGATCGTAGAGGAAATCTACACTCATCTGTTAAAGTACAGCAGACCAATGGCTGTGTTCTCGAGCAAATGCGAGCCGTGCAACTCTGTGTGTTCTGGTCAATTTTGCTTCTCTTACGTGGGGAAAAGCCATCAGTCCATACTGATTTAATCTTCTTCGAACTGTGCGTTCAGAAACTTGAACACCTCGAACTACCTGGAGCTGATGATTCGCTTGAACAGAAGGTGCCGGTTTCGCAAAATTCTTAAAGTCAAAAACGGTCATCCTGGGGGTTCTGTTACCCTAGGGCGTCCAGAACCGAGCCATCTATGGTAGGACCGAGTTCGAATTCGGGAACTCAGATACTTTATGGAACGTACATCATCAATAAGTGCCACACCACGCGCAATATCCTCAGCACTGAGTGGCATCTTTAAGTTGAAAAATTGAAATTAAGAAAACAAAGATGAAAACTAAACAGTTTATTGCTTCAGAATTCAAATGAGGCTGAAGAATCATTTTAAATTCCGTAAAAGTAAACAACGAAAAATCCTTGTTTTGGATTAAAGATTAAACCTCTAATTGATACTCCCAATTTAAAACATAGCATGAGTCAGATTAAGGGCAGAATTTTCTATGATCGAGAAAATGAAAATATCAATTGGGTGGAATTTTTTGCCTGTCAGCATATATAAAATGGGGCTTCGCCCCCGCTAGCTTCTTCGCTCGTCAACCCCCGGGCCAGTTCGCGGTTCTTTTTTTGTATTGTGCACACACCCCTTCGCGAAAAAGCTAACAGACAGCGCCCGGAGCCCCCGCTAGTTTTATATAATATATTTTAATAACTCAAATAGAGCAATTCCAAATAAATAATCTCAAAAGTTCCGCGCCTCTCGATTTTTTGCAGGCTCGCTAGAAAAAATAACTTGTACACAACTCAATAAAAACAAAACAATATTTTCTATGCTTTTTTCTTTTAATTTGTATTCTATTTTAATGCCCACCTCGACAGGTACGTAAATTGTCCATGTAAATATTGTGTTTTTTTAAATGTATAATCAAATATATTTTCTCAAAACTTTGTCCTTTTGACTTATTTATGGTCATAGCAAATGCCAAACGGATTGGGAATTGCAACCGTTTCAAAACAAAGGTCATTTCGGTATCTCCTCGTATTCAAGGGATGTGCACAATATCTCCCTTTTTATTCTCAGTTAATTTTTCGCACTGTAGTATCGTCCTATCAATTTTTCTTATCCCTGTACACAAACCGCGTCCTGTTCGTAAATGCAGTTCTGCAAGAGGCAAACATGAAGGTGTCGTTGATATTCCATTGGAGACTGTAAAATTACGTTTTCATTGTCGGCTTTGTCACAAGCTAGTGAGCATGATCTGTGGAAAATTTCCCCTGGTAGTCACAATAAGATGGTTGAGTTAGCTCTATTATTCATTCCTTTCTGATATAAGCCTAATGGATAAAAGTCTTTAATTAAACTATCGCTTCACATTTCCTGGGGTATTTCAATTTTTTTATGATATTATTTCCGATATCTAATTACCAGTCTGAGAATTCAATGGAATCTCCATCCGCACGCTTATTCTCGGACAATTTGAATTGCTGAAAGCTACCTATAGCTAACTAAAGCATAATAATAACATAATAAGCTAGCATAACAATTTTTCAGCCTTATTCCTAAATTTGTCCTTATTTTACGACTAACCGTCGAAAGTCATCAACCAATATAGACATTTTCCCAACATATACACTATCGCCATAAAAAACAACTATAAATGTCCTATCGCCAGTGGCTAATACAGTTTGGGGAATCATCGAGTCCTCATCCCTGATGAAAATGACTCTGTCTTGCAGTGCGTGACCAGTTCTGTGTGACCGCAGTCTTCAATTAAATTTAACGATAACCCGAATGTATTATGTCCTGTCCGTCCGTATGGAAGAAGAACTGCTGCTATTACTGACCAAGCAATGGTTGCAATCTTTTAGCCCAAATGTCTGCCGAAATGTATCAGGCGTTTGTATAAAACTGTCTTACCGCTATCTCCAGGTCTCTCGATAAAAGTACCAATTTAATGGTATCAAAAACTGACTAATCTGCATTCATTTTTCCATACATTCATAAATGACTATGATCATAACTCTGTAGATCTTAGTCGACCGCAATTTCTTTCAAGATTTTCGAGTCATCTCTTTTCAGGACGGCCATATTGTTTCATTGTCGTTCCTTTGTTTTCAATCAGATCTCGAACGATTTATTATTTCTTTATTACTCGTTTAACGAGGGTTCGCAACAACAAGGTCAATTCATCCTTCGGGCTACCGGTGGTTTTGAAAAAGCACATTTGTAAGTATGTCGGGTTCGAATGCAGATCTCGAATGACGTACAGTACAGTACCTTCATTAGTGTTCGTTTAATTGGTCTTTTACAGCTCTCAAATCATCGGTGCCATCTACTTCTCAACTCATTATTAAATAAACAGAGAAATGCATCGATCTATTTCGCATCATTACTGAAACAGCATCGCTCATCATTTCGAACATATAACTGTCCGATTCGCACAATCCCGCTGCTCTCGCTACCTTCTGATAAATAGAATATTGTATTCCTTTTATCGTGCGCAATTCATCGAAATTTGTAATGGTTTTTTACGCCGATAAGCAATATTTTGTTAAAATTTGATTTAAATCATTTGGACGATTGATAATCAGGGTATTTGAAACGTTGAACAGGACTAGGATTTTAGTTGTTGTTCGGGGATTGCTTCATGAAAGAAGTCCAGGTTTCTCCCGTCGAAAATAGCGGTGGAAAAAGTAATAGATCCACATGCGGGGAATCTGCTGGCTGAAATTGCTATCATGTTCATTCTTTGGATAAAAACGCACGTCAACTTTGGAGACAATGATCACTGCGAGCTGGTTACATGTTGGTGCGGATGGATGTACACTGGTCGCATGTAAAAATGGAACTACTTCGTTATCGATGTTTGAATTGTGAAATTGTGCAGATTTTTTTATTGCTCAGCATATGGATTGCGGTTCATAATAGGTTGAATAACCTCTGAAACATGTTGCCCTTTGACTTCCTGAGCCAGGAGCATTATTGTTTCTCCATCGTCGAATATGTATATTTAGCCGAAACTCGGGAGTTTTTTTTAATACTTATTAGTAACTTTGATATTAGCCGCACGCATTGAATCCGCATCGAATATGGACCACTTTTATATCCGCATTTTAAGCATTGAATAACGCAAAAGCGAATAGATGATTGTAAATTTGAATATTTTCCATGATTTTTTTCTCTATTTGGATCCATAAAAATTGCTTTCTGATTCATCGGGATAGGTATTGAATTTAGAAAATTTTACCCTTATGACAACATTTACTACCGTTCGACAAAGTTCTCCAAATTTTTTTTAAAAATTTTTTTCCTGTTTTTCAAAACACCGCTTTCCCGAGGGTTCATATAACAACGTAGATGAAATACCCTTATTAAAACAGCATAAGTTCAAATGGGATTACAATTTGATTTGGACATGCTGTAGGTCGAACGCACAATGAAATAGTGAATAACAGCTGTTCTCTCTCTCTCTTTAAAAAAAAAAAAAAAAAAAAAAAACAAACTCGTATCNACACACACACACACACACACACACACACACACACACACACACACACACACACACACACACACACACACACACACACACACACACACACACACACACACACACACACACACACACACACACACACACACACACACACACACACACACACACACACACACACACACACACACACACACACACACACACACACACACACACACACACACACACACACACACACACACACACACACACACACACACACACACACACACACACACACACACACACACACACACACACACACACACACACACACACACACACACACACACACACACACACACACACACACACACACACACACACACACACACACACACACACACACACACACACACACACACACACACACACACACACACACACACACACACACACACACACACACACACACACACACACACACACACACACACACACACACACACACACACACACACACACACACACACACACACACACACACACACACACACACACACACACACACACACACACACACACACACACACACACACACACACACACACACACACACACACACACACACACACACACACACACACACACACACACACACACACACACACACACACACACACACACACACACACACACACACACACACACACACACACACACACACACACACACACACACACACACACACACACACACACACACACACACACACACACACACACACACACACACACACACACACACACACACACACACACACTCACTCACTCACTCACACACTTGGTCTCTTATCTCCTTTCTCTCATTCTTTCTTTCTTTTATCTGTTGATTCTCTTTCTCGTTCTCTCTTTTTCTTTTTATTCACCCCAACGCTATAATTTTCTTCTCTCTCTCTCTCTCTCACTCTCTCACACACACTTAGTCTCTTATATCCATCTCCTTCTTTCTTTTTCTTTTTATCTATTTATTCTTACTCTCTTTTCTCCTTCCTCTTAATTTTATATCTTTATTCTCCCTCTTCTTTCTTTTGTCTCGCTCTCTCTCCCCCTCCCCTCTCTCTTTTTCTCTCTCAATCTCTCCCCCTCCCCTCTCTCTTTTTCTCTCTCAATCTCTCTCCCTCCTCTCTCTCTTTTTCTCCCTCAACCTCTCTCCTCTCCTCTCTCTCGCAATATCTCTCACTCCATCTCTTAAACCCACTCTATTTCTCTCTCGTTTTCTGTTTCTCTCTCAATCACAATATTGCCATCACGAAATAAAATTGAAATGTGAAACATGTGTTTATTATTACCTATTGAAAGAAGAACAAAAATAAACTTACTCTCCCTTACTCTTAACTTCCAGTATAGGGCAATTTGTAACCATGAACAAAATAAAGGCAAACACAAGTTGCCCGGACGTTATCGTACTGCTTGGAAAGTTGGATAGAAGGATGAAGAAATATTGCCGCCAGTGAGCGGAAGAATAGAAAGATTATGTGTATAAAAGGATGGCAGCATCTGGCGGTCGAGGACAAGGGCCTACCCATCGCATTCCAATATAGAAATCCTTCATAAATTGACGTCTTTGACGTGAACAAATAATCACTCGATTTTCCAGTAAAATTTATCAAATTTAGGAACGTAATAGTTCAATATCACCCGCTAACAAGATGTTTGTTGCATATCCACAGTAAATTTAATATTTATGTAACTAAACAAACATAAAAGTATAAAAACAAGCTTTCACATCGAGGCAATGGCAACGATTTAGGATTTAAGCGAGTTTCTGTGAAAAAGGGACTTAATGTTACTATTAATATATTACTAGCTTTTACCCGCGATTTTGTCGATGCAGAATGCTAGTATGGCTTTCTAATATAATACCTCAAATTATTCTCTTCAGTTCACTTCGGTCAGATAGATATTGAACAGTTGTTCATACGATCCCCTTAGGGATGGAATTTCAAAAAACCCTTTCTTCTATCCATGTCGTTATAAGGAATACACTGTCGAAATTTCAGCCGTTTAGATCCAGCGGTTTGGTCTGTGCGTTGTCTTGTCAGTCACGGTTCTGTTTTACATATAGATAGTATTATTAAACTATTATATAATAAATAAAAAATTACAATCCCAGGCACAGAATAATAGCGTCAAATTTACGATGATGACTACCGTACCGACAATGTCAAGGCAGACCTATTCTCTCTCTCTCTCTCTCTCTCTCTCTCTCTCTCTCTCTCTCTCTCACACTCTCTCTCTGTATGTAATATATGTTTATAGTTGGTTTTCTGTAACATTTCAGGAAATGAAGGTGACTCAGGAATGGATCGAGTTGATTTTATCCTNTCATACTCACCCATTCCCTCACCTCATATCTCCTCTCTCACTCTGTTCCCTTTTAACCTCTTTATTTTCTCTCTCGCTCTCTCTCTTCTCTCCTTCCCTCTTATTTTTATATCTTTATTCCCCACTCCCTTTTTTCTCTCTTTTCCCTTTTTATCTCTTTATTCTCTCTCTCTCTTCTCTCACTCTCATACTCAGACAATCTCTGTCCTCCTCAACAATCTCCTTCCCTCTCACTGTTACCTTTTAACCTCTTTATTCTCTCTCTCTCTCTCTCTCTCCCTCCCTCCTTCCATTTTACTTTTATATCTTTATTCTCCCACTCACCTTTTTCTCTCTGTTATCTTTCTGTTTATTCTCTCTTCTCTCTTTCCCTCTTAATTTTATATCTTTATTCTCTCCTCGCCCATTCTTCTCCCTCTTTCTCTTATTCCTGAAAATCTTACTTTAACTTTAGGCAAAATCTTCTCATTTTCCAATTTCTCGCGTGAACATGGAATGTACAAAAGTTTATAGGAAAATGTCTTGCCCCTAGCGGGTCTGAATCGGGGGAGACGGCGTGGGATGACGAAAGAGTGGAACGTCCGTTTTCGAGAACGTCTGCTTTGAAAGAATGTTCAGGACGTCTCTGGGAAGTGTCCGTGACCTCGCTCACACCTCATTCATGACTGGCTCAGGGCTCAGGCTTACCATTTGGGACCCTGCTTTTCTACCTAACTCCCTCTTACAACATCCAGCTTTTGGGGAAATTCGCCCGGCCATTGGCGTTATACCTTTCAATTCTTACTACAATTCACGATCTCTTGTAATTTAAACGTTTTTCCTTTTTTTATAGTACTTTAAAAAGGTAAATATATACATTGATGAATATAATTGAATACATGGAGAGAAAGAAGAAAGAGGCGAAGGAGACATGAGAGCTCTTTCTTGAGAGAAAGAGAAGGAAGAAGAAATAGAAAATAAAGAGTTAAAAAGATAAAAAAACAGAGAGAGCATACAAAAAGATTAAAAGAGCCAGAGAGAAGAAGACGATGAGAGGGAGTAAAGTAAAGAAGAAAAAAATAGATGGAGTGTAAAGAGATAAAAAGATAAAAGAGTGAGAGCGGGAAGGATATAATTATTTTAAATGCAACATAAGTTTAATTATAATTTTTAATTTAACATTTTTAAATCTTATACTTATTATTTTAAGAAAATATGCAGACATAAGGACTCGTTTCTGAAAAATGGACTAGGCTTGGGAACGAGGCATTCAGTCGCCAGTTAAATTTTAACAAATTGTAATAATTTAACTTCCCAATCTGTAAAGATTGAAAACATGTAAGAAGTCAAGAAATGTTTCATTTCTCATATCTTACATGTTTAACCAACCGACACGTTTCAGCATTTCGCCGTCTTCAGTGTCCCTGTGTGAACAAGGCGTGCGAATTTTCGAAGAATTTTCGTCTTTATGATGAGATTTCTTCTTTGCTGTGGCTGATAAATTATTCGCTTGATGCTGAAATGTTTATGAACTTTTTTTTTTACTGAAGCAGCAACTCGCACGTCTGGTTTTCTTATCTACGCTGACCCTTTATTTTTCTAGTTCTGCTCATCGGTCTGATTTTATTTCGCATCTCTTAGGATAGTTTGCAACATAGTTTTTACATTTAAGAATATGTTATTTTGTATTATGTAATATTGATAAGACAGATCTTGGCCGATTTTTGACGTATCATGGCAAAGAAATTTTGAAATCTTTGCCAAGATGAAATGATCGATTAAACGGATAAATAATGCATATTTTGGAATAAAGATCAGGTTAAGTAGTAATTGAATCCTCTATTTTTGGAACAAATAAGAAATTCCAGAAAAATTTGATGAAATATAATGATTTTTATCGTAACTGTTTTTGAAAATGTAAAATATATGTATAATTGAATTATAAACTATGGGCTTGTTGGGACTAAAGGAAGAATCTAGCTAGAAAACTGTACATTTTTAGACGTTCACGACGGTTTTGGTGTCTCATGCCATTATGAGTCATTTTGGTGTCCCATCGAGGCAGTCCTCATGGATGTAGATGAGTGAGTACAACATGGATCACAATGAGGGCTTAAAACAGATATTAACTTTAGACCGCTTTGACGATAGTGCACAACGATTTATCGATGGCCTGGCGGGTCTCATTCTGAAGAATGGAAAACAAGAGCTGTCAAAACTGCGCGGTCTAGTTTTTCTATTTTCTGGGCTTCCTGAACGCACATCCACACCTTTGGAGGAGTCTATAAAATACACAGACAGGAAAAAAATTCCACTCACTTGTAATATAATTTCATTTTTATATATTAATCAAAGTTTCTCGTTATTTAACGTTTAATAATTGAATCTTTGTCTAAAAAAGGTTTAAAAAATTTAAATTTCTAAGGAAAAAGAAAAAAAATTAAAAAAAGGCGGACAGATAAAATTGTTTTAATTTTGTTTTAGATTTTTAATTAATTTCAATATCGCGTATTTCCTCCTCTTGCCTTAATTACATCTCGAAGATGCCTCGGTATACTTTCTACCAGTCTGGAAATTTCTCTTTGCTGGATGTTGTTAGCCCGTTCTTCACGAAGAGACCTTTCAAGATCGTGGAGTGTATCAGGAAGTTATGGACGTGCTCTAATTCGTCTTTTGAGGTTATCCGATAAATGTTCGATGGGGTTCAAGTCTGGCCAGGCTATGACCCTGATGTTATGCTGTTGAAGGTACGTTTGTACTGTGGCCGTGCATTATAGAATTAGGATTGTCGCTGATTTCATCGAGGATAGGCAACGCATGTTGTTCCAAAATATCATCGACATAGCGAGTGGCCGTCAAAGACCCTCCACGAACAACAACCAACTCTGTGCGACTCTCAATTGAAATTCCCGCCCACACCATCACTGTACTACGTTGAAAAGGTTGACTCTGGAGAAAAATTACAAGCTTAGTACCTTTCATATCGCCTCTCTTCCACGCCCATCTGGAGATCATAGAGCAAATCTACACTCATCTGTAAAAAGGACAGCAGACCAACCGTCCAAAGACCACTGGCTGTGTTCTCGAGCAAATGCGAGCCGTGCATCTCTGTATATTCTCGTCCTCTTACGGGGCGAAAAGCCATCAGTCCATACTGATTCATCTTCTTCGAGCAGTGCGTTCAGAAATGTGGACACCTCGATCGTCCTGGAGCTGATGAATCGCTTGAACAGAAGGTGCCGGTTTCGCAAAATTCTCAAAGCCAAAAACGGTCATCTTGTGGTTCTGTTACCCTAGGCGTCCAGAACCGGGTTTTCTATGGTAGGACCCAGTTTCTCGAAAACGTCTAACGGCGTCTCGCAGAGGTTTCAAGGGAACTCCGATGGCAATAGTCGCATACCTGATGGAACGTCCATCATCAATAAGTGCCAAACCACGCGCAACATCCTCAGCATTAAGAGTCATTTTTAGGTTTAAAAATTGAAATTTAGAAAACAAAGATGAAATTAAACAGTTTATTGCTTCAGAATTCAAATGAGACTGAAGAATCATTTTAAATTCCGTAAAAAGTAAACAATGAAAGATCCTTTATCCTTGTTTTGGATTAAGGACTAATTGTTATTCCCAATTTAAAACCTACCATAAACAAAGATTTATTAATAAAAACAATGAGACAAATTACGGGTAGAATTTTCTTTTATCGAGAAAATGAGAAAAAATCAATTGGGTGGAATTTTTTGCCTGTCAGTGTATAATCGACCGTATGACGGGACTTCACCTTCACGTGCCAATAAATCCGGTATGTTCGGGGGACTGTCCTTGTATTTAAAAAGAGTAAGGCCAAACTCCTGGATTTTCTTATCTTTAAGGAAGAAAAAGATGCCATCGCGTTGTTGTAATTCCGTATACCGTTAAAAAAAAGTTGGAAAATCAAGGAGTAGGTCCTTTAACTCCAAAACGATTTGTGGTTCTGGAAGTGAAATCAGGTCGTTGTGGCAATTACAGTACTTCCCCGTACTAAAATTGTCGTGTTATTGTGTATTATTTTAATTAATTATACTTTTGATCTAAGGTTGTGATTGAGATGAAAAAGTTAGTGCCCACTCACTTTTTCATCTCAATCAGAACCTTAGATCTAAAGTATCATTAATTAAAATAATTAATAGAACAAGTTTGACTACTAAACACATATTGATTGTATGTTATATGTTTTATTATTGTATAAAAATAGTTTAATATTAAAAAAGTATAATGCACATAAACACAACAATATTAGTACTGAAAAGTTAAGGTATTTACAAAAATAGGTTTTCTGCTGAATTCGAAATCATAAAGTATTTTGTAGGGTTTTGTTTATTAAGCTTCTATTGTAATTGGCATAATAAAGGCAACCATAAACTATACAATTTTTTATTATAAAATATAATTGTAATTTAGATAGACTAACAAAAAGCAACCAATTTTTTATTGGTGAGAGTAGACATTTTTCTACCTCGGATAATTTTGTTTTGTACCAGGGCTGAGAATTATTAAGCAAATAGAGGACAACGAAATTATATTAAATTACATGGGAAGTAGAAGACCACTTCTCCCATTCGATTGTACTACACGCCACTTCTAAAGGACGGCTGATGCATGGAAATATTTAAAAGGCTTATTTGAATACAAAAGAAGTGCTAATTCAAACCCCCCCGGTTCGATCCTCGTCCAGGTATAAATTTGAACGTCTGGGTAAAACTCGTCTTCGACCCTGAAAAAGGTTGTTGGTCTGCATCGGCCGAATCGTCCTCCAGCCTCTTCTCTCTTCGCCGAAGGGAGAAAAAAGAAAAACAGAAAATTTCCACCCCCTCAACCTCGTGACTTTCTTCCATCCCATTTGCCCGATAGATGTTCAGTGATCAACTTTGTTGTTCAACTCGGCGAATGATTAAAATTTAATATTTTATTCTAGTAGTATTTTTCACATACTTATCTTGAGGTCTGCGGGGTGATGAACAAGTTTAGTCGTTTCCGATCATTTTTTAATTCAACATATTCTAGCTGTTTTGGTCTGTCAGATAGCATTGCCGTGTTAACATGTTACCACTTGACTAGTTTAGCACACACACCTCAAAATTAACAGTGTCCCGTAAACAGACATCAAAGACTCCTTCAACCTTTAACAACTTTATTCCATATTAAATTCACTTATTTCGTGGTCCGCTTGACCAATTAATATATTACAATTAATTAAGGTTTTTAGTTGAGATAAAAAAGTCAATGGCACGAGCGGGATTCGAACCCACAACACCAACTTCCCATCTCAACCACACCTTTTGAGTTTTCCCTCCTTTTTGCCATTTTTCAAATGTCGTGTAATCGGATTGGATTCTCGACGACAAATGAAATGGCCACGGAGAGCTTTAGTGAAGTATACTTCATTTTAAATCATTAAATTACGTTGGATGTGTCTTGTTTATGTCCAACGTATATTAACACAAAATAGCAAAATCTCACAGGCACACTCAACACGACACGCAAGAATGGCACAATTACACAGAAGACAAACACTTTGAGTGAGCAGAAATACTTTGATTGAATATATAAAAAAAATATATATTTTGCATTGTATAAATTCACTTTTCCACATCCAAAATGTAATTGTTATATGTAAACAATGTTTGTAAATCCCAGGCCCTGAAGATGATCTCAATAAAGATCGAAACGTTGGCATGATAAAGAAAATGTTTTTCTGAAACCTAATCACACCATACCGCATCTCATGATTTCTAAATAAATTTCATATAACCTTTTTGGGAAGCTCCTGATGATATTCCTTCTAATACCAAAAAATTGATGGTAACTTATAAAGAGGTTTATAATGTTTATGTGCATATTTCTTTTTGTTAATTAGAAATTTTAATTCTTTGCCTAACCAGACAGGATAAATTGCATTGGCAACATTAGAAGATTGTACATATAATTGTATAGCATTATTTAGAACGGTCTAAATAACGTATTTAAATCATTATTGAAAAATAATGAATCCCAGTTAATGTTAGAGAAATTAAATATTAAAGAAGAATAATCACCCTTGTGAAAATTAGGTTGTGAATTAATAGGATTGTTTATAACTGAGTAATTATTTACAGTTACTTCAATTAAAAGAGTAGGAAGATGAATATCCCATTGTACTATTGAATCATAAGAGATTAGTTGTTATTAAGCTTAAGAGATTAGTTCCCCCCCCCCATATAAACCCTCAGATACCTGTGTTTTTGAAAAAAAGCCCATTTGTAAGTATGTCGGGTTCGAATGGATGGCAGCTGGATTCGAACCCGGGACCTTTACCTTAAAGTGATGAGCGCCGTGTCAACCACTAAACAGTTGCGGCCACCGACGTCCCCCTTTATTGTTTTTATTATTCGGACTTTCATCCTGAAGTGTTGTCACTCACCGATGTGCTGACTGTAGGGTCTGAACCTCAAGGAACTTCACCTACCCCGTATGCAGCTGAGTTGCTAGTATACCTTTAAGCCAGATGCTCTGGAGATCATCACTTCTCAAGCAGCTTCAAGCTCGTTAGGCACTGACTGGGGCTGTCAACACCTCGGTCATTTCAGTCTCCAACCCATGCAAACTATAATCCAACCTAAAACTACTAATCTATGTAGTACAGTCGCACAAATAAATACATTCACATATATGTACATTGCAATCATTCTGATTAGTCAGTGGAGTACTCAATATTCCTCCATCGAACTACACACATAATCTAATCTAAATTATAGTCGATGGGGGAGATAGAGACGGTATAATTCACCATCAGCCCCTCACCACTCACACTAATAAATACAGTCACTCAATCAAAGCCAGTAAAAAATGCATGAAACAGATATTGTTATTAGATTAAGAGCTTAGTTCAGTGTAAGTAAATGAATTAAAATTTATCATCACAAGATCTAGTATATTGAAATTTGATTGAAAAATTGAAATATTTTTTTTTAATCAAGTTTATTTGTTTGAGGTTATGAAAGGACATAAATTACACTAATTTGTTAGTAAAAAGCATGACAAATAAATGATCAATGTTATTGTTTATCACAGGCAATTGAATCCTAATAGATTTTATGGCTAACAGAACTCCACCACCTGCGATTTTAGAGGTGATGAGGTAATTTCTATCAGAATAGTACACATTGTAGTTTACCATTCCTAACTCACTATATTGAGTTTTATCATTCAGCCAAGTCTGGCATGATAAAACTATCACATCATAATTAAAAGTAGAGATAACAGATCTATACGTACATAACTTTAACACTAACATTCTGGTACTATAACGAGAATTAAGTTAAATTTAAAAATTAAATTTAAATCTAATTAATTAAATTTAAATGAGGTTTTGAATTCTTAGATACAATTCTAGGGGCACAATTGATATATTTAACTGTTAGATTTCAATTTTTAGTCTTGTTTCTTGGGTAGTTCATAGATCAACCAAAAATTTCCTTTGTTTAGTTCCTCTAGCCAATTGAAAAAATATCATCCCTGCGAATGCTCCTTTTGAAACTCAAAACCGTTTTCGCAACAGTAGAGTCTGGGATAATAACACAATACCGATGGCAGCCTTACCCACCCGTATGCACATTGGTGATTACTGACCTTTGAGAAATTAAGTACATATGTTTAAGTAGGAGGTACTTTTCTGTTTGCACCATATCCGTGAATATTACAGAACCAAGAAAATCTTGCTTTAACTTTCGACAAGAACTTGGAAAGGGATTTTGTGTTTAATTTGCTTAAGGTTACAATAAAAAAAAAAAAATCTCATAGCATTTTTTAATACTTTTTTCATTCATGAAACAATATTTACAGTAGGATTAACATTTTATGAGGCACATTGTGAAAGGTTGAAGTAACCTGAAAAGTGAAATATCTCGAATACAATTGAAAATCAGACTTTGGATAATAGGGGACTTTTTTGACATGTAGGATAACCTCGTGAAGTATTGTCCTCTATTCACAGGACACAAATTAATTACAAAAGCAATTTCCATGGTCGTAATTCAAATAATACTTTTACTCCATAGTCAGATGTTTGTAAAGTATTGTTTTTTGCTGAGATTAGGCTACGTTAGAATTTTCAATAAAAATCCGATGAATTAAGTATTCCTGTCTGTATTGTATTGAAGTTTTCAAGAGCAGGATGATATCCCATGAAATTTGTGTTGTCAAACTACACATGACAACTGGTCTACTAACCCATTAATATGTAATAATAACCAATTAATTAAGGTTTTCAGTTGAGATAAAAAATTAATTGGTTAATATTAATTGTTCAAGTGGACCACAAAAATAGTGAATTGAATATGTAACAATTAAATTCACTAATTTCGTGGTCCGCTTGACCAATTAATACATTACAATTAATTAAGGTTTTTAGTTGAGATGAAAAAAAGTCAATGGCACGAGCGGGTTTCGAACCCACGATCTTCGGCTTGATACGCCACTGCTCTACCACTTGAGCTATCGTGACCTCGATCCACTCGGACACCAACTTCCTATCTCAACCCCACCTTTTGAGTTTTCCCTCCTTTTTGCCATTTTTCAAATGTCGTGTAATCGGATTGGATTCTCGACGACAAATGAAATGGCCACAGAGAGCTTTAGTGAAGTATACTTCATTTTAAATCATTAAATTCACTAATTTCGTGGTCCGCTTGACCAATTAATTGTAATATGTAATAATCTTCATTTGCGACATTGATAATGTTGTAATCATTTATTAATAAATAAGAATTTTCTTTTGTAGTCTGCAAGGTGTTAGACCTATAGTTCTAGTTGTAAAAAAAAAAAAAAAAAAAAAAAAAAAAAAAAAAAAAAAAAAAAAAAAAAAGATAGGCAGAGCAAAATGATCAGAATTACATTTTTTAAATGTAGTAATTCAAGAGAAAATAATAATTTGTTTTTAGGATCTTACAATAATCTCTACTTGTTTCCAAGCTAGCCGATTTGAAAGAAATTCTGGTTCTGCCAGTATTCAATGTTGACCGCACTAAATTGAGCTTTGTGCATCTTTAAAACATCGTAAATTTGTCAATTATTAATACAATCTAATGTTAATTCTTGTATATTTTTTGTATGGTCACCTATTTCTATAATTAATTTATTATTTAATTTTCTACAGAGTGGAGAGAGGGTGGTTTGGGAGATCCACCAAGTGACACTGAACCGTGTTCCTGGGTATGGTTTTGGAATTGCTGTCAGCGGAGGTAGGGACAACCCTCACTTTACCAATGGAGATCCTTCCATTGCAATATCTGACGTATTGAAAGCGGGTCCAGCCGAGGGGAAACTCTTGTAAGTAAATTCGACAGTTATACATTTAAAAATTGCATTTCATTATATTAATATACTGACTTTCCTCATCAACATGTCTTTATTTCTGGGCTTTCCAGAGTCAATGACAGAATTATGAGTGCAAATGGCGTGTCATTAGATGGTGTTGAATATGCAACTGCAGTTCAGGTTTTACGGGATAGCGGGAACACGGTTCAGTTGGTTGTTCGAAGGAGAGTCGTTCTTCCATCATCTCCTGAACCGCAAACGCTAAGAGTGCAAATAACAAAAAGCAGAAAAAAAGATGGTATGACAATTGGGCCATTAATTTAAATTATACATATTAGTCCCTTTATCACCTTTTGTTTCAAA
Organism: Cimex lectularius; assembly: GCF_000648675.2. NCBI lineage: Eukaryota > Metazoa > Arthropoda > Insecta > Hemiptera > Cimicidae > Cimex > Cimex lectularius. Next base: position 277,555 of record NW_019392720.1, on the reverse strand, counting down.
CAGCCCCCCCTTCTATTATTTATGTTTGGTCCTTGAGTACTTCTGTTACCTTTTTTGCTACTTAAAGAAGAATTGGCCTAGAGAAATAAAACATAAATCCACAATGGAATAAAGGACAACAAAATGATTTTTTTTTTTATGCACTGTATAGAACATTGATGTTTTAGATTTTGGTATAGTTCTTGGAACTAAAATCTACGTAAAGGATGTTGGCACTAAACTAGAAGGGAATTCGCTTCAGGAAGGGGACATAATTCTTAAAATTAATAATTATTCAACCGATGGAATGAATTTAAAGGAAGCAAGGAAATTGATTGAGGGTAGTAAAGAGAAGGTCAATTTGTTAGTGAGACGAGAAATGCCAAGAACGACCTACGCAACTGAACCTACAGCCATTCGTACAAAAGGTATTCAGCTTTTTTCATTTATTGTATGTTATATTCACTAATTTCGTGGTCCGCTTGACCAATTAAATCATTACAATTAATTAAGGTTTTTAGTTGAGATGAAAAAAAAACTAATGGCACGAGCAGGATTCGAACCCACGATCTTCGGCTAGATACGCCGCTGCTCTACCACTTGAGCTATCGTGACCTCGATCCACTCGGACATCAACTTCCTATCTCAACCCCACCTTATGAGTTTTCCCTCCTTTTTGCCATTTTTCAATCAGTCAATTCAATTTCAATTCAAATTTTTTTTGAAAAATGGCAAAAAGGAGGGAAAACTCATAAGGTGGGGTTGAGATGGGAAGTTGATGTCAGAGTGGGTCGAGGTCTCACGATAGCTCAAGTGGTAGAGCAGTGGCGTACCTAGCCAAAGATCGTGGGTTCGAATCCCGCTCGTGCCATTAGCTTTTTTTCATCTCAACTAAAAACCTTAATTAATTGTATGTTATATACTTTACTTGCAATTGTATATTTAGAAGGGAATTACATGGATGGTGTAAACAACTACGCCTCGCAGAATGTTTACGTTCAGCCTCCGACAAGGCTTCAGCTTGATGATAAAAGTAACTTGGCACCAAGAGGAAGATCCCGTGGGCCGTTAATGGACCCAAGTTCCATATCGCAAGTGGAGAGATCTTCTAGCCCTCTAAGTCATGCTCATAGCAGGAGTCGTAGCGGAGTGGAAGAAGCTCCAGATCCACCTCGCCCTCCACCACCTAGATCTCAAGGTGTTTATATTGCCTTTTTAATTCCAAAATCTATTCCCAAATAACCTTTATGTACATAAATTAGTTACATTAATTTATTGCATCAGTGTGTGGTTATGAACTTTCTCTTTGAATTGACTTTTATCTTTTAATTTATTTTTACTAAAATGTTAATTTGATAATATGCAGATTACTACAGCAGTTCTCGTCATTTGTATGAAGATGACTCTTTGCATGAAAGAAAAATGTAAGGCACTTGGGTTTTTTTGTTTGGGCATTGATTAAATAAAAAACAACGATTTTGTTACAGACCTGAGCCGAGATTAATTACTTTTCTTAAGGAAGGATCAGTCGGCATAAGGTTAACTGGCGGAAACGAAGTCGGCATTTTTGTCACCGCTGTTCAACCTGGCAGTCCGGCAGCTCTGCAAGGTCTCCAACCAGGGGACAAAATTTTGAAAGTATTATATCTCTTAAATAGGTTTATTGTCATAAATTGGGGGTCATTTTTTTAATTTTTTTTATTAAGGTCAATGATATGGATCTCAAAGGAATTACCCGAGAGGAGGCTGTCCTATTGCTATTAAGTCTTCAAGACCAAATCCAGCTTATTGTTCAGCATCGTAGAGAAGAATATGAACATGTTGTAGCCAACCAACGGGGCGATTCTTTCCACATTAAGTAAGCCAACTCTAAGTTTAAATAAACACATAGGAACAAATATTAAAAATTAAACTTTTTAAATTTTTCCCTATCTTTTTCTTAGAGCACACTTTAATTATGAGCAACCTAATAAAGGTGAAATGACCTTTAGAAAAGGGGACATATTTCATGTTATCGATACGTTACATAATGGTGTAGTTGGATCATGGCAGGTCTATAAAATAGGTACAAACTAATAGCTAATTTAGAGGTAGTTTAATTTTTTAATTTTTTTTTTTTTTTTAATGAAGGAAGAAACAACCAAGAAGTCCAACAAGGGATAATACCCAACAAAGCGAGAGCTGAAGAATTGGCCACAGCACAATTCAATGCCAACAAAAAAGAAGCTAACAACTCTGAAAGTAGGGGTAGCTTTTTTAGGCGCCGCAGAAACAGTCATAGAAGATCAAAATCGCTAAGTAAAGTAAGTAATATCTTTAGATTTTGGGAACGCTCTGTACAATTGGAATATATACAGTGTTCTGGTCCCCACTTACTTTTTTTTTTATCGGTGCATTTTTGGGAAAAACAACATGCAAGTAAACTTTTGTCTAGTTTCTCATGAGACAAAAAGTTTTTATTTGACCTCCAGGATAGTGAGATACAAATAGAAGCTTGCCTATTTCAAATGGCAATGTACATTGTACATTTTTTTTCTATTTATTTATTTTATTTTATTTTTTTTTAAATGCTGAATTCGATTTTTAATTTATAGCAACCGTTCTCAAATTATTCGTTTGCTGAAACATTGATTTTAAAAAAAATGAAATCTCCAACCAAGAACCAATTTATTAATTTATCATTTTAATTGATAGTAACTACAGTTAAAATTAAAAATAAATAAATTTGTTATTGGTTGTCCTAAATTAAAAACCAATGAATTCAGTGTCAAAAACCCTTTCAAAAAAATGTACATTACAATTAATTAAGGTTTTTAGTTGAGATAAAAAAGTCAATGGCACGAGCGGCATTCGAACCCACGATCTTCGGCTTGATACGCCGCTGCTCTCCCACTTGAGCTATCGGGACCTCGATCCCCTCGGAGCTATCGTGCCATTGACTTTTTTATTTCAACTAAAAACCTTAATTAATTGTAATATATTAATTGGTCAAGCGGACCACGAAATTAGTGAATTTAATGATTAAAAATGAAGTATACTTCACTAAAGCTCCCCGTGGCCACTTTATAAGTTGCTGAGAATCGAATCCTGATTTCACGACATTTGGAAATGGCAAAAAGAGGGAAAATTCGAACGGTTGTTGGTTGAAATGGAGAGTTGGTGTCCAACAGGATCGAAGTCATGATAGCTCAATTGGTAGAGCAGCGGCTCATCAAGCCGAAGATCGTGGGTTCGAATCCCGCTCGTGCCATTGACTTTTTTTCATCTCAACTAAAAACCTTAATTAATTGTAATATATTAATTGGTCAAGGGGACCACGAAATTAGGAAAAAATGTACATTATGAGTATCATGCTATATGAAATAATTTAGCCCCTATTCGCATTCTGTTATCCTGGAGAGTTAGATCAAAACGTTTGGGTATTGATTTTCATATATTGATTTTTTTTGTTTATTTTTTTTTTAATTTGCTTACATTATTGTAGAAATTGTAACTTCATCATAAGAATGTTTTTTAAATTATTTATTAAATTTGTCATTAATGACAAACAATGTATGCCAGTGTTAATAATAATTTTATTGCCTTAATGACTGATGTGATATATTTTTATAGGATCATTGGGATGATGTTGTGTTCGGTGACAGTGTGAGCAAATTTCCTGCTTATGAACGCGTAGTACTCAGGCATCCTGGCTTTATGCGCCCAGTTGTACTCTTTGGTCCTGTTGCCGATTTAGCGAGAGAAAAACTGTTAAAAGATTTCCCTGATAAATTCTCTTCTCCTCGTATGTTATTTTTCTACTGTTTAACCGTTTTATACAGTAAAATTTCACTTTCATTTTTACAGATCTAGATAGCAATATTGAAGAGGTTGCTAAATCTGCTAAAACGAGTGGAATCATAAGGCTAAGTGCGATAAGAGAAATCATGGACAGAGGGAAACACGCCCTTCTTGACATCACACCTAACGCAGTCGACCGATTAAATTATGCACAATTTTATCCTATTGTTGTCTTTTTACGTGCAGACTCAAAACATATTGTCAAAGAATTAAGGGCAGGAATGTCTAAGTATGTATCCATTCACTTCATGCACACAATTACTTAACCCTCTTGCTAAAATTGTGATTTTTTTTCCAGAACTGTGCATAAGAGCAGTAAAAAATTATTCGAACAAAGCCAAAAAGTTGAAAAAGCGTGGGGCCATGTTTTTTCAGCTACAGTTCCCCTTTCTAGTCCAGAATCGTGGTATCGAAAAATACGTGAATTGATTGATAAAAATCAAACAGCACCAGTTTGGATGAGTGAATCTAAAGTAAGTTCAACCAAGATTAACACGTCGATAGTGGATGTTGAACACTTCGATATAAATTGTCCCTTGGAAGGTAGGGGCTACCGGTGAAGTGTATTCAACATCTAGTTGTGAGAATTTATTTGTTTTAAAACTTACCCCCTAGATAAAAGGATTTTTAAAATAATACTGTGAAACTTCTCTTAATGAGTAGCTCTCGTAACAGACAAGCAAAGAAGATGTGATTTTTACACATTTTAAACCCCTCTGTACCAGTCTAGACAATGTAGTATTTCATCCCTTTTAGAAAGGAAGTAAAAATATATGAAATATCCATATGAAAAATACTTGTTATGACCATTTATTTATTTATTTAATTTTTTTTTAACTCAAAAATGTTTCAGAAAGGTAGGCTAGGTATGACACTAGTTTTTAGGAAATTTTGCGTACTTTTCTTTGCCCTTTTTTATTAAGTGCTACTTTTTTGTGGAAATTCCATTTCTCCTCTCATATCCTGCTCTATGTTCATTTGAACATGACTAGGTGATCCATTTTTTTTTTTTTTTTTTTTTTTTAAATTACATAAGTACATTTTCAAAAGTATTTTTTCACAAGGCATGTTCAGGCATTTGACAGCTTTTTTTCTCCAATTTTTCTGGAAACTACTTTTGCTTTATATATTCTGCTTCTTTTTCAAAAGTTCTCTTTCACAGAAGAACTGAAAAATTTTGCTGCTCAGCTCTAACACCATTGACTCCGGTGGAAATTAGGATTGCCCACCCTTGTTTGGTCTGTTATTGGCCAAATGGGCACATCTTGGCTTTCAAGTCTCAACTGTATTTTGTCCGCTTTGTGAGACTTATGCAAAATTAAAAACTATTTTGGATGCTTGAGATTTTAGAGATGTCATTTAAAAATGAATGGTGAACAAATTAAGAATGCATCATAGGGATGAAATGTCTTTAATTGTAAGTTCACTAATTTCGTGGTCTGCATGACCAATTAATATATTACAATTAATTAAGGTTTTTTAGTTGAGATAAAAACTGTCCGAGTGGATCGAGGTCACAATAGCTCAAGTGGTAGAGCAGCGGCGGATCAAGTTGAGATTGTGGGTTCGAATCCCGCTCGTGCCATTGACATTTTTATCTCAACTAAAAACATTAATTAATTGTAATATATTAATTGGTCAAGCGGACCACGAAATTAGTGAATTTAATGATTTGAAATGAAGCATACTTCACTAAAGCTCTCCTTGGCCATTTCATTTATTGTCGAGAATCCAATCCGATTACACGACATTTGAAAAGTGGCAAAAAGGAGGGAAAATTCAAAAGGTGCGGTTGAGATGGGAAGTTGGTGTCCGAGTGGATCGAGGTCACGATAGCTCAAGTGGTAGAGCAGCGACGTATCAAGCCGAAGATCGTGGGTTCGAATCCCGCTCGTGCCATTGACTTTTTTATCTCAACTAAAAACCTTAATTAATTTTAATTGTAAGTTAATCGTAACAGACTAGAATCAAGTTTTTCATTTATTTTATTCTATTTTTGTTTGTAATCACATATGTTTTTATTTATTCCTTCAAATATACAAAATATTATAATGTTTTTCTAATGATGGAATTTAGGTGCAAAGAAACCGGGTTTTCCATAATTGAATTTATTTAGGGATAGAAGTTTCGGCTATAAAGCCCATCTTCAACATTCCAGCATAGAATTTCAAAATATAACAACCAGCAATCAATATGGTTCGTGTAAAAGTTATACATAAAACAATGGGCTAATGGGGTTCACACCTGAGTGGTCAGATATTTATCGCAGAAACATTTACGATTTTTATCTCAAGATAAGTGAGGTTCATACCGAAGCGATAAGGCATGAGCCAGCCAGCCAATGTCTTCACTCTTTGAATTGAATATGACACTGAAAGAAGAGACAAGCAGGCGTTGTCTCTTGTTACACGTATCTTAAGACTCATGTCGCAACCATACAGGTGTGAACTAATTTTATCGTTCCTTCACATTTTTTATAGGCCTGAGTGTCGCGTATCTTACAAGACAATTATTATATATCGCTTACAACCTAAACATGTGCATCTTATTGCTCTGGCATGAACCCATTAAGGGCTTACGTTAACTTAAGTAATGCTCTTCCTCATAGCACAGCCTGTGCTCGTGCCAAAAAACCTTTGATCATAAGTTCATAAACCTCCAGTTTATAGAACTGACTAAATTCTTTTGTGCCAAGTGAAAAGTGTAGTTAAAATATATCTTATTTTATGAACCATCCAGTTCATGTACTGTATCCTAGCGTAAAACAAAGTATTTTCACATTCATTACCAATGCTTATTTACATTCATATAAAGAATATTGCACACGTTGGATGTCAAAATGTTACACCCCTGGAAAAGCCTCATTGTTAAATCTAAGATTAAATTCACTAATTTCGTGGTCCGCTTGACCAATTAATATAATACTATTAATTATGGTTTTTAGTTGAGATAAAAAAGTCAATGGCACGTGCGGGATTCGAACCCACGATCTTCGGCTTGATACGCCCCTACTCTACCACTTGAGCTATCGTGACCTCGATCCACTCGGACATCAACTTCCCATCTCAACCCCACCTTATGAGTTTTCCCTCCTTTTTGGTTTGGATTCTCGAACCGATTACACGACATTTGAAAAATGGCAAAAAGGAGGGAAAACTCATAAGGTGCAGTTGATATGGGAAGTTGATGTCCGAGTGGATCGAGGTCACAATAACTCAAGTGGTAGAGCAGCGGTGTATCAAGCCGAAGATCGTGGGTTCGAATCCCGCTCGTGCCATTGACTTTTTTATCTCAACTAAAAACTTTAATTAATCGTGTTAATTCTAAGTTAAATAATATTATTCCATACATGTTTAGCGGTCTTTATTGACCATATTAATTATTCTTTTTATCTAAAGTCTTTGTAAATGTTAGTGTCACAAGTGGTATCTTTTTTTCCCCTGTCTGCAAATTACTTGTCTAATAGATATGAAGTTTCTCATTTATCTGCCATTTCCTTATGTTATGCTCACTTTCCCAAATCGGTGGACTGTCAGACTTAAACCAATGAGGCTCAACTTTTGCATGATTTGACGAACCAGACAAAAACAAATCTTTCAAAAGCTTGGCCTGAAAGAAAAACTAAAATGTTCTTTTTTGATCTCGTCTGAATCCATCTCTTCTTCATTATAAACTTTTATTATTTAGTAACACGCTTTAATCAGTTGACTTTTCCACTTATTTGCTGATGGGATAAATGCAGCAGGGAACCCATATTTTAATAAAAATTTAGCACAATTTTTATTAATAAGTTAATTTTTTGTTTAAATTGAAACTATATTGTTAAGTTTATTTTTACTTTTTTTCAGTGGCTGGAGTTCACCTCTAAACTATATTTCCCACCTTCCCCACAACCAATATCTTATCCTCTATATTCCTTACCTACTAACAATATACCTTGTAATAACAATATCATTAAACATTATTTTGGTTTTGTCTGATATCTAATGTTTTGTTTTTGTTTTCTTTTGCATGTATGAACTTATTTATTTGATATTGCATAAGTTATATATATAAAATAATTAAAAGTTGTGTAAATTACATAATATTTATGAACGAGAATGCATCCAAGACCAAAGTTGACTTCATTTCTAACAATAATTTTTTTTGTAGTGTTTATTTTCAGATATTTTAATTTTGTTACTTTGTTTGACGTTATCTACATTAACATTTAAGTATGTGGAGTTTTGTGATCTAACATGTGTGTTCGATAACCGTGTTCATTAGCCTGAAGAAGCCCTTGCTGATGACTTCTTATTCCCAATGGGTTCATTAAGACTCTCATACGCTTCATCACCCGAATCAGATTTAGAAGCAACTCCTGGTGCCCTGGGACCCACAGGAGGCAGTCCCAGGCTAGTTAAATGCTCCAGTGATCCTAGTATCGCCACCCAGCCGGATGGTTCACCAAAATTACAGCATCCGCCTCCCTATTCACCACCTCATAATCATGCATTGCAGGTATAATTAACTCTACTGTGAATTTATGTTTACGATGTACTAACATTAAACTTCATATGTGAAATTGTTTCATATTTCTTGAAGACATATGAAGGACACATTAAACCACGAAGGTCCGTTGAAAAATATGGAATGCTTCCTCCAGAATTACCACCGAGGATAGATAGAGCAGTTAAACCACCGAGAACGAGCACCAATAGCCAAAGATCAGCCCAAGAGCGACTTTTTGGTTCTGAACCACCTAATTACATAAACGCAACTCCTCATGTAAATCAATCTTCTCTTGATCGCCATAATAACAATAAATCGGTAATTTTTATTTTGTAAAGATTATTTTTGGATAATTAATTCATTAACTATAATGCAATTACAGAATAGTTATGATAGTGTATCATCTTACGATAGCTACAATAATCAAAGATTAGGCTTGGGTCCGAATGCGCATGATGATCTCAAGTCGTGCAACGGAGGACCTGGTAGCCCACAAAGACAGGTTGCCCATGATCCTTATAGGTTCACAAGATCGACACAACAGCCCATTAAAGACTCTCCCTCAAAAATAAAGCCCCCTGATTATCCTAAATACAGGTAAGATATTAAAATATAAAGTTGAATTGTATGATTAAATTCACTACTTTCGTGGTCTGCTTGACCAATTAATACATGACAATTAATTAAGGCTTTTAGTTGAGATGAAAAAAAGTTAATGGCGCGAGAGGGATTCGAACCCACGACCTTCGGCTAGATACGCCGCTGCTCTACCACCTGAGCTATCGTGACCTCGATACACTAGGACATGAACTCCCCATCTCAACCCCACCTTATGAGTTTTCCCTCCTTTTGCCATTTTTCAAATGTCGTGTAATCGGTTTGGATTAGAGAAATGGAGGAGAATCCAAACCGATTACACGACATTTGAGAAATGGCAAAAGGAGGGAAAATTCATAAGGTGGGGTTAAGATGGGGAGTTGATGTCTGAGTGGATCGAGGTCACGATATCTAGCCGAAGGTCGTGGGTTTGAATCCCTCTCGTGGCATTAACTTTTTTTCATCTCAACTAAAAACCTTAATTAATTGTCATGTATGATTAAAAATTCTTTTTTTGGTTCAAGGCCTCCAGGGATAGGAGAGTTCAGTCCAAGCAAACCATTGCCTCCGACAAAACCACCTTCTTCGCAACATTCTTATAAGCCAATACCACCACCGAAGCCAAAAAATTATAGGCCGCCTCACCAAAGCTATTATCCACAGAGTAATGGATATCAACATTCTAAGTCATTTAGTACAACAGAAAACAATTATTCATCACATTTGCATAATGGGGTAAGTTCATTTTAATTTTGTTAATCGTGCATTGGCTATTGTTAGTATGTTTAATTCGCTCAGCTCAGACGATACGACAGTCAGCTCAGCTGTGCAAATACTAGCAGCACCTGGGAGAGGGATTTCTATGCTATGTCCCTCCCAGTACACTGCACTGCCGACCCCCTAGCTGTCCCTCGGACCAATCAACATTTATAAATATAACTTGGTGATATTATTCTCTGACGGATAGGACCTAACTACTGTGCCTTTGATAAATGTTCAAAATAATAGGTATGAAAGTAGTTCTCATTGTTATTATCATGATTACATATTTTAGGTGAGTTCCTTACCTAATAAATATGGATCTGAATCAACTGAAATGAATGGTCATGGGAGTAGTTTAGATAGAAGCACATACGGAAGATCAGGAGGGCAGCAACAATATTATTACAATGTAGTTCCATCTCCGAGGCAGAGTCATAATAGAGAACCAAGTGGATTAGATTTGGCACACAGAGCTGACCAAAGAGGGAGTGCTTTTGAATTGTATAAAAAACCGACCGATCCTAACAATCATTACAATATTGAGCATGGTTTAAGGTGATAATTAATTATTAATCTTGTATTTATATTTTTAAGAGTGATGTTTTTTAATAAATAAATTGTTTTCAGTCTATGAACCAAATTTTTTCAAGCAGGGGAGCGTCCAGTTGTGATTCCTAAGCAAAAACCCTTCACTAAACAAAAAAAAAATCAGATGGACAACATTAGCTTTAAATAATGATTGTGATTACCTTTAAAACATATATAAAGGATATCTGTGTGATTCAGTCATATTGTGCCATTTTTTTAACATCCTGGGTGTTGGTACTACATCATTCCAATTAAAAATTACTTTTATTTGATTGTCATATTTTTTAAATTTAACTGCATCTATTGAATGAAGATGGGCATTTTACTTGATTTAAAACTATACAAAAATTAAATGATAAATAGTGTTTAGGGATGCCTTAAACCATAGTTGATCTGCAATGTAATTTCTCTCAGCTTTATAAGGAAAAATAAATAAATTGTTAAATGATGAAATCTTCAGGTTAAAAAGAAATGTAGTGATGTGACAGGTAAAAATGTTAAATTTTAAATAAAACCTAAAGCAAAGACAGCAGATGTACCTGGTAGCATGATTTAAATGTTATGATCGAAAATGTATGTAGTTGACACAACTTTAACTAAGAAGCTCTATTGTTTCTATATTGTATTAAAATTTTATTGCATTTATTTACAAATATTAATTTCTATTAGTAAAAATTGTGTTAAGGCTTAGATTATAAATGTTATTGTACATGTATTGATTGATTATTGATATATCATTGTAGACTACTCAAATTATACCCTGATTTAAAAATTAAAATCTCAGGCATAAATGTATAAGTACATATTTATGTATTTAACCACTCATTGTTTAAATTAGTTTATTGCATTAAAATTGTTGTGTACAATATAATATATGTGAATAGTGTTTTTTGTAAATATTGTAAGTAATTTCTTATTAATTAGTTATATATTTTAAAACTATTAATTTGTCAATATTTTTGTTACCTTTTTTCTACAAATTGGCGTATTGAATGAAATATGTTAATTTTAAACAAGAAATGCAATTGTACACTTTAAAGTGAATTATTTTAATTTTTTGAGATTTTGGAATTTATACATACACGCAAATATTAAATATTGTATTTGACATTTCCTTCAATACTTACATTTTTGCCTACATTCTTCAAAAGCATTTTAAATGAAATTACTTTACTTAGAAACTTAAGTAATTTACCCTAATAAATAAATAAAATATTTCATTTAGAATATTTAAATTGTTAATGAATAAATAAATATTTTCAAGCATATCTCTTAAAAAAAAAAAGTAGACAAATGTTATATTTCAAACAATATTTGTATCCATACAGAAGTAATAATAAAGAAACAAATAATTTTTCTTCTTAATAAATCCTTAGTAGATCACTTTATTGGTTAAGTTTTATAACGATTGCAGTCCTTAGGACATTTGCAGTAAAGATAACACCTCTCCAATTTTATTGAATAAACAGTAAAATTTCAATGTCACCTGATATAGGAAGACAATTCCAAAATATAGATAGAATTATGACTATATTTTGATGATGTTACCTCGATATATGACGACACTTGCAAATCGTGGGTAGACTTACGAATATTTCGATGTTATCCATTTTGTAAATGCACTAGCAAATAATCGAAAGAAACTTCGATTTTGATTATATATCGATATTACCCCGATACATATATGATGATACGTGCAAATCATGGATAGAATTATGGCTTAATTTTGATGTCACTCCGTTTTATGAATCCACCAGCAAATAATCGAAAGAAATTTCGATTATGACTATATGTCGATGTTACACCGATATATGATGCCGCTTGCAAATCTTGGATAGAATTACGACTATATTTCGATGTCACTCCGTTTTATGAATGCACCAGCAAATAATCGAAAGAAATTTCGGTTATTACTACATAATTATATCTATGTTACTCTGATATATGATGATGCTTGCAAATCATGGATAGAATTACGGCTATATTTCAATGTCACTCCTTGTTTTGAATGCACTAGCGAATAATCGAAAGAAATTTCATTTCGATTATGACTATGTCGATAGTACCCCGATATATGAGACACGTGCAAATCTTGGATAGAGTTATGACTATATTTCGATGTCAATCCGTTTTATGAATCCACCAGCAAATAATAGAAAGAAATTTCGATTATGACTATATATATCGATGTTACTCCGATTTATGATGACGCTTGCAAATCATGGATAGAATTATGGCTATATTTCGATGTCACTCCTTTTTTTGAATGCACTAGCGAATAATCGAAAGAAATTTCGATTATGACTAAATATATATCGATGTTACTCTGATATATGATGACGCTTGCAAATCATGGATAGAATTACGGCTATATTTCGATGTCACTCCGTTTTATGAATGCACCAGCAAATAATCGAAAGAAATTTCGATTATGACTATATATATACAGGGTGAATTGCTACTCGTGCTACAAACTTCTCCAGTAGATTCTTCACCCTAAAATGAACAAAAAAGTTCATATTGTCCATGGTCCGATTCTCAACCATTTCAGAGTAATTTCGCTTTTTATCGATTTTGAAAGATATCACGTCCTGGCGTCGGAAAATCGTGATATCTTTTAATCTAAACATTTCTCTGAAAATCTAATAGCACCGTTGAAATTCCCGTTAATTTTTCAATAAGAAGATGACGGTGGCAAAATGTTTGGGCTAATTTTTTGTGTTTTATTTCAGCCAGAACTACAAAAAGAGTGGAAAATTGTGTAAATCGGAAAGTGTATAAAGTAATCCAGAGTTTCTAATTTTAGTCTCAGAAGGCAGCAAATTTGAGGAAAACTACCTGATTTAATAACGCTTCCAACGCACTCGTCATTTTCTTATTTAGTGGTTGTGAGACCAAGATGTTGATGACAAAAAGAGAAAAAATGGTGGTTCAAGGATTGCTAATGTTTGAGAGTGACTTGCTACTCGTGCTACAAACTTCACCAGTAGATTCTTGACCCTAAAATGAACAAAAAAGTTCATATTGACCATGGTCCGATTCTCAACCATTTCAGAGTAATTTCGCTTTTTATCGATTTTGAAAGATATCACGTCCTGGCGTCGGAAAATCGTGATATCTTTTAATCTAAACATTTCTCTTAAAATCTATAAGCACCGTTGAAATCCCCGTTAATTTTTCAATAAGAAGATGAAGGTGGCAAAACGTTTGGGTCTTTCTTCCTTGACCTTCTAGCTGTTTGTAAACTTCTTAAGCATTACATACTAAATGGGCATTAAATTAAATTAAAAAATTTCAATGGAATTATGATTTTGATTCTCTCTAAAAATTAACGGGGATTTCAACGGTGCTTATAGATTTTAAGAGAAATGTTTAGATTAAAAGATATCACGATTTTCCGACGCCAGGACGTGATATCTTTCAAAATCGATAAAAAGCGAAATTACTCTGAAATGGTTGAGAATCGGACCATGGACAATATGAACTTTTTTGTTCATTTTAGGGTGAAGAATCTACTGGAGAAGTTTGTAGCACGAGTAGCAATTCACCCTGTATAGATTTTACTCTGATATACGGTGACGCTTGCAAATCATGGATAGAATTACGACTATATTTCGATGTCACTCCGTTTTATGAATGTACCAGTAAATAATCGAAAGAAATTTCGATTATGACTATATATATATCGATGTTACTCTGATATATGATGACGCTTGCAAATCATGGATAGAATTACGGCTATATTTCGATGTCACTCCTTTTTTTGAATGCACTAGCGAATAATCGAAAGAAATTTCGATTATGACTATATATATAGATTTTACTCTGATATACGGTGACGCTTGCAAATCATGTATAGAATTATGGCTATATTTCGATGTCACTCCTTTTTTGGATTGCACTAGCGAATAATCGAAAGAAATTTCGATTATGACTATATATATCGATGTCACTCCGTTTTATGAATGCACTAGCAAATAATCGAAAGAAATTTCGATTATGACTATATGTCGATATTACCCCGATATATGAGACACGTGCAAATCTTGGATAGAGTTATGACTATATTTCAATGTCACTCCGTTTTATGAATGCACCAGCAAATAATCGAAAGAAATTTCGATTATGACTATATATATATCGATGTTACTCTGATATATGATGACGCTTGCAAATCATGGATAGAATTACGGCTATACTTTTTACGTACTACGTTTTATGAACGCACTAGCAAATAATCGAAATAAACTTCGATTATGAGTATATGTCGATATTACCGCAATGTATGATGATACTTGCAAATCATGGATAGAGTTATGATTATATTTTGATTTTACTCCGTTTTATGGCGAAACTAGCAAATTATCGATAGAAACTTATCATTATGATAGAACCATTAATTTTTAATTAGAACAACTTAATTTGATAAATCGTTAAATAAATAGATAGAAAACACTTAGGAATTATCCTTCTTATTTAATATATTGTTATATTGGTTAAAAATTGCAATATTTAGTAATGTACCAATGACAAAATTGATTGATTCTTTTCATATAAACTACATTCTTTATCTGAAGATTTCAATGAAGGGTTCATATAGTCTTTATATTCTTTCTCCAATATACATCGTCATTTTCTTTAATTCACAGTATCTCATAAGAAAAAATGAACTCTGTAAAACTAAAGGAAAAACCGATAAAAAGAGCGATAACTAGGCCTCCCTAGAAAGCAGTTCTCTCAGCCAACTCATGTTGTCCGAGATGACCGAAAAGTCTTCATCTGCTCTAAGTGAAAACCCTCGACGAGCAGTGTTGCCCGCTGATTCATCTTCAGAAGTCTTCTTTTTATCTTATTAAAACGTTTAAATGAACAAACGTTTTACGCTTCTTCTTTTTTTGAGTGTGCCAAATAAACATAAATATGTTTAATAAAAAAAAAACTTTTGTGCACGGCTGTACAACGTACAATGCTAACGATGCAAGATTTATAATGCTATTTTTCACTAATATTATATTTTATTTTGGCTGAAGAACATTTGTGTTTAATAATTTTCCCAATTTTCTTTTATTAATGAAAAGAAGTTATTTTTTGTTTAGACAATCAAAATAAAGCTATACTATTTTCTTTTAAATGAATATTCAAACAAAAAGTACGTTGTTGTCTCTTACTGAACATCAAATTCTATAAAAATTTTAATGGGATCATTGGAAAAGAAAATATAAATAGAAAATTATTGTACTAAGAGATAAAGGAATAAAAGGATAAATCATATGGCAAACTAAATGGAATTGTTATTTGATAAATCATGTATTTGTAACAAAATTGGCTGATGACGGAGTAGCAGGAAAAAGGGTTGACAAGGTCCAAGCATTGCTTTGCAAAAATTTGTTAAGTTTTACATTCGAATTGCTTTAATATCAAATTAATGCAGCAATGCTGATTCTAATAAAACACTGTTATTTGTTTGATTGAATCATATTTCATAATGTAATCCTACAATCCAGAAATGTGACTAATATATACCAATAATGCATGCAAGACATCAGCAAAACTGTTATTTTGTAAATACATGAAGTACATTGTCCTTAATATTATCATTAAGAACCATATAAAAAACAAACAGATTATTTTAATAAAAGGAAGTTGTCCATCATTAAAAACACAAAGTTTGTCGATGGATTTAACAATGAATCAGTAACTGGGATTGCTTAGTGGGCCCCATTATCAATTAAATTACAATTTTGGTTTTTATTATTTTTTATATTGAACAAAATTATTGCGGCTTCGTTGCAAGCATTCGCCCTGTTTTGGTTATGCGAATGGTCTATGTAGGGCCGATAAATATTTTTCTAAAAAAATTAATTTTTTTGTGTTTGAAGGCACTTTAGATCGGACGATGTGGCCCTTAGTGATTTTGGAATGAGTGTTTTATTAATTAATTAAATATTTTTTAGAAAATCAAACTGGTTTTCATATCACATTTTAGATAACCTGTTAGATTTGATTTTTTAGTTGCCTTCATGCTATTGTTGGCCTGAGTTTTATAAAGTGTCCGTTTTGACCGAGGTAATAAAAAAAAATTCTTGAATCCTGTTAACTTTGAGAACAGGCCGCATCTTTGAAACAATGCACGCAATACAAAGAATGTCGTAAATAAAAAAAATAATAAAAAACTAATATAATGTAATTTACTATATGTATCTTTTTTTTCTTCATTTTTGTCTTTCTAAAAAATGAGACAATGTACCATTTTTACAAAAGGAAAATTATTTACACTGAGCAATACACCATGATATCTGAATTGATTTATACCTGAACATTTTGCAAACTATATTTTAAATTATAAATTTATTAGTTTAGTTAGTTACTTCTTACCACACAACCGCTATAATATTGCTTTGTCTTATATTTATTTATATTGCACACAAATTCTTTAGTTTAACCTTCAAAGTCATTTGTATTAAAACTATTACAAATTTGATTATCAATACATATAATCACCATTGTAAAGTGTTAATTTGTACACAGTTTACACTCTTTATAAATATTAGATATATATATGTATATGTTCATATACATATAAATATTATAATTATCATTTTATATGCATTGTTATATATGTATATTTATATAGATATATATATCTTATAAATGATACAATGGATATTATTATAAATAGTATTTAACTTGTGGTTGTACAATCTACATTGCCAGATTTGAACTGATGTGTACTGCGTCTAGGCGGCGTTAATGCTGTCAGTGTAAATGGCTAACATGATGTTAGCCTTTTAACGAGTTAACTTAGGCCTCTTATTGGGGCCCACTACCGGGTAACATTTCACATATACTACAGTTCAACATTGAAAACTGAACTATGTACTAGTATTGTAACAAAATATCATGTAACTTTTCTTAATTATAAAGTTACATAACCCTTTCTATAATAGCATTACTGTAAAACCATGGGTAAACCAAACTATAACAGATACATATACAAATAAATGAAATATACATTAACTTTATATATAAACATAATATATTATGCTTCCAAAACACGTGATTTTTTTTCTCTTCAACTACAGCAAATCATTAACACTAAGTAGTTAAAAATTTTTTCATTTCTTTGTCATATATAAGAAAATATAGAATTTAAGGCAGATTTTGGTTAAAAATTACACACAATTTTTTCACTTTTGGCTTATAACGATATATTTTTTTTTTTAATAAGATAAGGCGCGAAGGTGCTTTTTTGAATAAGCTTGTACTTTGTGTGAACAGGGACCTTTTTATACATTTTTAATTTTTTTTCTTTTTGATAAAGGGGTAATCCTAAACTTTGCCAAGATATCAATGAAATTTGTTTTATTAATCCTGTAAAACAAAATGATTAAAATTAAGGACTAAATTAATATAAGAGGAAGAGAGGACTCATTAAATAAAACAATGGGGACAAACATGGGATAAAATCATAACAAGATAGCACCCGTGGTTTAAATTCAAAACGGATCCGAAAAAATTGTTGTACACACGTATTTAGTATTATATATATCATATATATTTTTGAATAAAAATATATATTATATATTTATACCTGTCTGTGATATTGTACGTTACTGCCAGTTAAAAACGTCCAAAAAGAATAACCAAATAAGATTTGCTTCAATCTATTTATTATATTGACTTGAACACGCTGGAATCAGAAAAATGAACCGATTACATGACAACAAAATTAAAATAGCCAGATATATTATTTAAAGAAAATAAGAAATTAAATAAACAAGAAGGGTAATACATGTCCCCTCAAATTCACTATACAACAACCATTATGAATAAGAAACTGTTAGTATCTACTACAGGATAACAATTACATTGGGGGCTGGGGGTGGTTAACAATGGAACTAAGGAATGGCTCAGGGTTACCATTCAAGGGCCGACCGAGTCCTGGGCTATGGCCTAACAAAGACTATATTTATATAAATTATAAAATACAATAATGCTGTTATGTATTTAGCTAGACTCGTCTGTATGTGTTGATCGTCAATGTTTATCTGCTCACCAAACACTCATATAAGTATGTAGTTTATTATTATCATGGAGACTGTACTTTATTATTTATGTGAATGTGTATGTTGCATGATAGGCTTCGTAAATTAAAAATCGTTCATACTCTTTCTATGTATGCATATGTACATTTATATATAGTTATCTTATGTACTGTTGTGTACCAGTTTTATCATGGAATCCTTGTTATTATCGTTAATATGTTATGTATGGCAGAGATATCTGTACGGGCTCAAAAAAAAGAATAAAACCAACAAAACAGAATAAATATTTTGATTATTTTGTTTGACGCCCTTTTTCTTAAATGTGTCCTTTTTTTTGCAATTTTATGCTTGTCTAGTGAGTGTTGAGGCATGCAGTAATAACCCAAGTTGGATGAGGGGGAAAGGTGATTGAAACTGCCGGTCCCAACACACATTGGTACCGTTTTAAGGATATACTTTGGCAAAAGGTGATCTGTAAACTGTCTTCTCTGTAGGCAAAGGTTTAGCAGAGGAACTAAGTTGGGTCAATAGGGTCCCTTGCATCTCGCAACCGTTATGTCGCACTTTTCTTGCGAGGTAAGCACTTACTCATACCACAACTCAATCATACACACAATCATTCTTTTACGTTCCTATATGTCTACATATTTTAAAAATGTGACAAACATTTAAAAATATGTATAGATATACTTACGTAACTCTGAGCAACAACACACAAATGTACATCACTATTTACCATTTTGAAATATTAAATAGGAATTTAATAATTTTATATCATATTTGCTAAATTTTAAAATGTACAAAACGTTCACAATTTGACACTAACTTTAGGAGTTAACTTTTATGTGCGAAAATATCATCGAATCTTCTTTTTTTTTCATTTTTCTTCTTTTTTTAATCTTTAGAAAGCCTCTACTCAAGTTTACATAAAAAAAGGCTTAATCAAATGCAGGTATCAAAATTTTAATTTCCCTTAATTTATGTAAGTAATAGTAGCAGTGTATAATTTATCATATCACAAAACTAGTGGAATAGGAATTTTAATTTTCTTTAATTATTTTCATTTGTGAAAATGCGAGTAGTATGCCATGTCAAATTGAACTAGTATGCTAATTACAACACAGGATACAATGTGAAAACATACAAAAATCATTGGGTTGACGTAAAAACATTTGTATTTGACTAGGGAAACTCACCACACCTTTGAGGATTGGATACATATTGCGGGGAAATACAACAAATCTTAATAACAAAATTAAAATTAAGGTTAAAATGATTAAACTTGCTTTGTGAGATCAAGTGGGAACTATTGAGATTATAGTTCTAAAATAATAATGCAGTGCTATTGTGACATGAAGTGCTAAACAAATCATATAAAAAAATAATACCAAAAATTGTAATAAGAAAGAAAAAAATAATATAAATCCTAAAATCAGCTATAATAAGACAAATAGGGTTCGACTCACGAGGGTAGTTCACAGCCAGTATAATTTTTATATATATAATATATATTTTCTTAAATAGTTTTAGTATCGCCAAAAGCTCCACGTTTAAAGAAATATGAAGATGAAATATTCTTCACCTTAGTCCAAACATGGATTAAAAGTATAATTATTAAAAAATAGGATTCATCAAAATTTTTAAAGGCCAACAAATTTTCCTTGCCACATTGTATTGTCTTTGCACAATTTGATTTTATATTTAACAATAATTTTGTGACTTATTTAAATTTGTATAACGTAAAAGTCCCAAAAATTGCGAGGTGTAGTCGATGGCTGCGAATATCCCTGGTGGAAGTCAAATAAAATAATTAATGAACAGTCTTCGCTCAACTTGGACTAGCGCACACTTGAAGGAATATAATCACTGTTAAGTTATTTATTACCATTCCCCAAATATTAAAATCAATAATTATACTTCCAAGCTTCTATGTACACCATTACAATTTGGCAATAAATTAACTAACCTTGTGCATATGTGATTATATTCCTATGAAAACACTGCTTATAACAAGTAAACTTATACTATATGTTCTATTTTTAAATTCTTTTGATCTGGTTTAATATACCATAAATTTTTACCATAAAGATTTGATATAACGTAAAATTAAATACAATAATCCTAAACATTTCTTTTTGGAAATTATATAATATATATATATCTTTTTTATTTATTTATATTTATATTTATTAATTAAATTAATATAATAATGAATTTTTATTAAAAATAATTTTTACAAAACTTATAAAGAGGAAGTGGTGGCGAGGAAAGCTACAACGTGAGCTACCAACCGAATCACACGAACATCCAATAGGAAATATTCTTCATACACTATTACGTATATAATCTTTCAATTCAGACTATGCTCTATGGAATATGATATTTATTAACGGTAACAATTTTGTTACAACCCTACTTTAAGTCTATTTCATAGACTTCTTTAAAAATTTAAATTTTTTTAAAATATAAATTTACTTTCTCAACGTTATTAACTCTCGCCACTCAACTAAGAAACAATATGTACAAACAGGTTTTCAATGTGTTAGGAATATACACATCACTTTATACACTGGCTGGCCACCTTCAAAAACTAAATGGACCGTAGACGGCAAGGGAGGCAAGTCCATTGTAAGGAACCCTCAGGAAACAGTTTACAGATGTATGTAAATAGTCTTAGTCACTATTTCTTCTTTACTCCAACTGTTCAAGGAAATTTGGAGACTTAAAATATTCAGGAACAGGATCGTCCAACCGTGAGATTATTTTGTAGATACTCTTTTTCCAAGACTGTTCGGTATCTTTTCCGGTCTGGATGGCTTTGTAGAATTCTTTCAATGTTTGCTCGACAACGTAGCGGAAGTTAGGTGGCACCTAAAACAAAATTTTATTTTAAATTCAAAGTCCTTACATTGTCAGAGTTTTCATTAAGGATTTTGAAATCGCCTGTTAAAATATGTAACTGTCCGCATAACGCGTTGTCGTTACGTACTTACACATGCCTGACAAAATACAAGCTTGCTACAAGAGTAAGAAGTGATTGATATCAACGGTATTTATTTTTGTGTGTGGTGATTAGTGACCGTTAATCGATATTTATTTAGAAATCGTGAGATGCGGTCTGGTGTGATGTAGGTTTCAAAAAAACATTTTCTTTATCGTGCCAACGTTTCGATCTTTATTGAGATCATCTTCAGGGCCTGGGATTTACAAACATTGTTTACATATTACAATTACATTTTGGGTGTGGAAAAGCGAATTTATACAATGTAAAATATATTTTTTTTTATATATTCAATCAAGGCCCTGAAGATGATCTCAATAAAGATCGAAACGTTGGCACGATAAAGAAAATGTTTTTCTAAAACCTACATCACACCAGACCGCATCTTACGATTTCTAAATAAATAGGTATTTATTTTATACAAATTTAAACATGACTTGATTTTACTGTTTTTATTGAAACGTTTTGCGATTTAAAAAGTAATTTTTTTTAAATTACCTCTATGTGGTTGTTCCTATTGTAGTGGAGATTGAGAACCCTGTAAATCTCACAATCGCCACTGACATGCAGGTCATCGGATGCTTTGACACCTTCGCTGACTGCTTGTCTGGCGTATTTCTCCATTTGGATATAGTAGAACTCCCTAGGAACAGAAAAGTTTTTGTTTGTTAATACAGACGTTAATAAAATTTCATAAATATTTTTAAAAAAAATTTAGCAAGTCAACGCGTAAAATAAGTGTCTAGTCTCGGAATCGATTCTCTCTAATTAGGGAAGTAGGAAAAGGGTTAAATTAAAAGGGATGACGAGCTTCAGCAAATTATGGGCGACAAGAGGCAGTTATTTCTTCTATTTTCTCTTAGGGGTAGTTGTACTTCATTACGGAAGTTAAGGAATGAATGAAGTAAGGAATTACGCCGTGGCAATTAGTCCTGACTGTCGAGCTGTCGTTGTGCCAGCGGGACGAGGCGAGCCCACCCTCAACCCCTTCACGTTTGGCCACCTCAAAACAAACGGGTCATAAACTAAAGTTTCAGAGACGGATAAATGAATCTTTCCCGTTTACAATTTGATCTTTGAAAGCTATTCTTCTAAAACAAATCTCTAACAAACTACAGCGTCTATTAAAACGTAAAATTAAAATAACAATAAAACAAAATAGTTTAATAACGTTTAGTAGGCGTTTTAATTGTAAAATATTTTCTACTTTACGACAAAAAACTGAGGGAAAATAATATGTCATATCCTCATTTTTGCCGACGAGATTTAAGACGATCCCATTTGTAATCGAACTATTTCGTCTTAAAAAAATAATAAAATAAAATAAATGAAAAGTAAACAGAACTTTTAAAACGAAACTCGACTGAAAAGCTGATCTCAAGTTTCAAGTAATTAATTGATGATTCGCAGTCGAAGGAGGCGATTTTAACATGTGATGGTTCCAGTTTTACACTGCGAATCTCATTATAATTCGAATTTTTTTTATAATACACCTACTGTGAAAGTTGAAGGGTAAGTAGTTTTTCCTTCATCAAACCCTTTCGGCCAGAACTTTTTTCTAAAAGATATTTTCATTTTTTGATAGAGTGCTAATAGAGGCGCTTTGATGATAATTCGCCGAACGTTTGTGTAACTGCTACAAGAGATGGAAATAACACGGGCCAACGTTGGAAATGGAAGAGATCAAAAGGGGATGGGTTTGAAAAGAGTGGATTGAAGATGGAAATTAGAGCTGAATGGTAGATCTTTGCGCTGACCGCCGCTCTCGCCGTTTTCATTTAAATCACTTTCGAAAGGAAACCGGTTACAATTGAGATACGATCCTCGGATTAGTAAAATTAGTAAAATCACTTTTTTTTTTTACATTTGAACGTGCAAAATTCATATGTTCGGGTGTAAGGGTTGAAAATTGCTCGCTAATTAGTGTCAAGAGCGTTAATTAAATTTTTTTAACGACGCTACTACAAAACAGTTGATTTCGAGATTGAAAAGCTCATTAATCAATAACTGATTACAAAAAAGTCGACTAAACCGGTTTTAATGATCCGATTTTATTAGATTTTTTTTAAAAATCGTGAATTTTACTCGAAACTTGCGTGTAAATGAAATATTTGATATATGAAAGTTACCTGAAATTGGAGAACCATTTGACAAGTTGAGCAGTGTTGTTCTTGTTGAATTTGATGTCAGGGAAATACATCTTCAAGACAGCACTGCTGGGATACCTCACCCAGAAGAACATCAGCTTGGCTTTCCGCAGATGCATCGGCGTCAGGGTCGACGAGTAAACATAATGTCAGTCAAGGCTTATATAGTAAATTTCAACAATAAAAAATAGCAATGCGTGAAATACAAATAAATGATTAATTGTATCTTTCTTGATCAGTGGAAGGGGGAGGGTTAATAATCGACGATAGGTGTATAATCTATTTGTAGGACTTCGTTTGTTTGGAATCCTTTCGAATTTACTCGAGTAGATTAGAAACGAGACTTCCCCTTTTCGTAGGGCTTCGTATCTGGATTTATTTTCTGCCACGTCAAAGTTTTAAATGGAATTAAACATTGTACACGATTTTTGTTTTTGTTTTTCAAAGAAACCGATCAAACTATTTAGATTTGCTTCTTATTACCGAAGTTCGACGCTCGAAGGGGGAAAACTAAACTGGGTCTCATTTATCACGTTTTCTATTTGATTTGGTGCATGTGACAAATAAATTGCTATTAGAACGTGAGATTATTACAAATCAAAGGGAATTCCTTGTGAAGGAGGCCGGGAAGATCTCTAGAAATAAATACACGGCTTTTGAATATTAGAGGATCCGAGACCGCTTCTTTTATAGGCGGGTCTTTATAAATATCCTTTTGTGCATTTGTTAGTTCTCACGATAGCCTCCCTTTCTAACGGGATACTCGGTTCTTTTTGTCTTTTAATAATGTAACATCGCGCTGCAATATAAATGTCAAAGCAAAAATATTTAAACGTCCAGAGACCTTTGATCAAGAAAGACTTCCTGAAAGAAATTAGACATAATTTGATTATTAAGATAAACAAACATTTATGGCGTAATAAAATAATTGCAATAAAAAGGATATTGTCGGCGTGATGGAGTCGTAGGGGCCGTCTCCGGAATTACAGTCCGAAGTCCTGTCGACGTTGTCGTTTCCAGTTCCTAGGGCCGAATTCACCCTCATGTTGGCGTAGTCGGGAGACGCGCCGTGCTGAGCGGCTGCCAGGAGAGCCGGGTGAAGAAGACTCGGCGGATGAGGCAAAGGCGGAGAATCCCTCATTTCGTTCATCCCCGGAGGACTTCCGGAAGGTATGTGAGGGTGGCTTTGATGATAAAAAGGAGAATAAGGAGAAAATACTTGAGACTCGTGGAGACTCGGATTGGGTATCGCGACGGACGTCGGGAGGGATACCGGCAGCATCGGTGGAGGCGGCGCGTGGTATTGTCTCGGGGGCGGCGAGTCTGACGTGTTACCACTTGTCGAAGGGATGACGTTGTTGAACTTTGGACTCTGCTCGATATTTGTCGGAGGAGGTCCGCCGAGACCGTCCTGGGCCAAAATCCTGCTCACAGTCCTCGGTGTAATCCTCGTATCAGTGACTTTGTGCCTCTTCTTTTTCTGAGGTACGACTAAGCTGAGAGCTTCGTTCTGTTCAGGAGCTCCTTCCCTTGACTCGGACATACAAAATGGATTTCCGTGTACGGGGATTCCACTCATCGACGAATAAAGAGCGGCCGTGGCGGAACTCATACTCGTCGGCGGTTTCGGCGTCTGAAAAATGGACGAGTTCGGCGATGGCCTGATGTGAGGCAGATTCAACGTGTTGATGTTGTTTTCAGGATTATTCCCGTTTCCATTGCTACTGCTGTTGTTTTGATGGTGTGGCACGGATAATGAAGGGAAAACGGTTCCGTTGATTCTCGGCGGCGCTGTGGGTGTTGACACGCCGTTCATTCCGTTGGGTCCGTTGGGCCTCTCCGGACCCGGATTACCTCGGTCTATCACTTTCGCCCTCGGAGATTTTCTGTCCAAGAGCTGAGACGCCAGCATCAGGTCCTTATTCAGCTGTTCGGCAGCAGCTTCGGATTGTTTACCCATGTATCGTTTTTGCTGAACGAATCTGGCCATAATAGAATCGATCAGAGTGCCCAGGGAAGACGTGATTTCCGCCTTTAGAGCGTCCGCCAAACCTTCTAAATCCGGTCCTGGAATCTGGGTCATGGGGTTACTTCTCAGCAGGGAAATCCTATCGGCAAACTCTGCGTTCTTCACTTGTTGCGTTGGAGATTGACGGTTCGTCTGCACAGTTTGTGTGTTGGTAGGAATTTGTTGAGTGGGCGTCGGCGGATTTTGAGGCCCGTGAGACTGATTTTGGGACGGTTGACTCGGCTGTACTGATTGAGAATGATGTTGTTGTTGATGGTGTTGAGCTTGTTGAGTTAAATGTTGTTGTTGTTGATGTTGCTGTTGTTGTTGCTGTTGTTGCTGCTGCTGTTGTTGTTGCTGCTGCTGCTCGGCCGCAATCGCCGCTTCTTTGTTTAGCCTAGCCTCTTGTTCCATAAAGAATTTATGGCTGACGCCTAAATACATCGCCGCGGCGTTGCTCAACGCCGGGTGCGGAATCTGAGGATGGTGATGATGATGATGTGAATGATGATGACTGATAGGGTGTTGGTCCTGTAAAACTTGTTGCTGCAACAAAGACAAAGCCCCGTTGAAATTGGGCGGCATTTGCATCTGATGCGCGTTCAGGTGCGGTGGCTGTAATTTATTTGAAATGATTTTCGATATCGAAGGCGTTATCGTAGACTGAGTAGGCGTGGTCGGCTGGGTCGTCGTCGAAGACGGAACCTCTTTTACCGGCGTGGTCGTAGGAGAAGATTTGATAGGTTTTTCCGGTAGCGATAAGCTATTATTGTCCTGATCGATATCACTCCCTTCTTCTTCGTTTTGACATTCTGAATCTTGATCCATACGCGTACACAGCTGAACGTATTTCTGTTGCATTTCCGCTAACTGTTCCTGCATAGTCCTTAATTGAGTCTTTAACGCGTCTTTTTCTACTTTCTTTTGCCTTATTTCACTATTATCTAAAGAGTTATTATCTACAGTATCATCGTCTATAAACATACCCATATTCATATTAATCCCTATACTTGAATAACGCTCGGCGGCACTGTCGTGCTGTTGGGGGTGGTACAATTTCCTCTTCTTGCAACCGTTCACCTGTGTGGGCAACGACGGGCTCGATCTCATGGAAGAAACGATATTTTCGACTCTGGCTCTCTTCAGCTCCAGCTGTTCCGTCTTGTGACCGCCGGCTTCTTTCGACCCGTCTTCAGGCTCCTGTTTGATCATTTTCATGTCGTGATCTGACAACGGCGAGACGACGGATTGCTCGGAATCACTCACATTGCCGGTGTTGAGATTGCCGTCGTCAGTGTCCGCGCCCCCGCGGTTTTGCTTCCCTCCGTCGTCGCTCAACACTTCTTCGCCCTGATTTCCCTCTTCACCTCCGCTGTTGTTGTCTAGGTCCAGGACACCGTTCATCACCGGCTTTATATCGGCACAGTTCGACTCGGAATGATTCACATCACCGCCGTTTAACAAAGCGTTCGACTTTACCTCGTTGTTGTTGTTATTGTTGATACTGTTGTTGTTGTCGGGACTGTGAGGATCGTTGTTCCCGCCGGCGTTGACGCCTCTCAGCTCCTGCTCCAAAGCGAGAAAATCCTTCTTCCTCCCTTGTAGGATGTCCCTCAACATGTGATGGGCCATCTCGTTCGGCGGGGGGCTGCCGTCTTCGTCCAACCCTCTCCTGATCACGGCCCCAGAGCCGAGGCACTCGAAATTCACGGCTCCCTCCGAGCCGGCCGGGTCTAGAGTCATCATACCGTCAGCCGGATTCGCACCTTCACTTCCCTGTTTTACTTGTCTCCCTAGAAGCTCATTCAGCATTTTGGCGGGCGCGAAGCCCTGCCCGAGAAGTCCCAAGTGTTGATTTTGAGAAAGGAACGCACCGTACAACCCGCTGTTCAAGAAACTAGGACGCGAACTGAAATTCGGGATAGATGAATAGCTGTTACGCGGCTCTCCGGCGTCCACACGCTGTCTGGAACGTTTGGTCTTCTTCAAAAGTTTGTCTCCGTACAAACCGAAACAGTCGGGTTCCTCCTCTGATGACATCATAAGAAAAACGCCCTGTGATTGGCCGTCCCTTCGGTCGGCCTCCGGCAGGGTGGGAGTCAAGTAGCCTCGCTCCCCCTCTATTCTCCCATGCTCACTCCTGCAAGGTGCAAAACAACGCCAACTGTCAGCTATTGTGTTTCCCGGCTCCGCTCCTCTCTGTGTGCAATATGCCTCCGAGTAGGCTCGTGCGAGGGGGGCCACACCTGCCCTCGGCCCCGGCCAAGCCCAAAGCCCCCTCCTTTCTTACATCTGCTCCTCTCTTTTACTCACTTCACATATCCCACCTCGGGTCCTACTATTCCCCGAGGCATATTGCACACATTCTTATTACTAACATTATCAATAATTATAATATTAACACTAATATTACTTTTTTTTTACTATCGCTGCACGTACGGCGGCAAAGAAAACTTTATAAACCCCCCCCCCCGAAGAATATCTCAGGAATAATTTAAATTGATTTTCCCCCGGTCTCGCTTTACCGTAATAATTATTCTCGATAAACAATCAATTCGATTTATTTCAAGGCACAGCAACTGGTTCAGTACTCGGGACGGAGGGAGGGTGGTTTACTTCCTGCGATATTTCCCGTCGGGAGTCACGGTCGAGCCGTTTGCGGAACAGCCAGGTGACCGGTAAACACAACTCGCCTCATGCCTTTCTTTATCACCCCTTCTGTTAAAGGGGACAGCTAAAAAGCTACCGAGGAGAAAAATAAATAAATTTGAATCGATTTTCAACCGGAACCTCATATCAAAGCGTCTTGGAACGGAGAAACTATATACGTATTAATTCGAAGTCGCCACATTAAACCAAGACCGTTTTAATTTTTCTGTTAATTTCACGTAATTTGACACCTTAAGATGATCGAAGGTACGACAGTCGGATGAAAAGGAAGAGAGCTTACTAGGCAGGATGCTCAACTGCCCGGCTACAGGTTGATTGGACCGTTTAAGCCCATCCTCTCGCTACTTATCTTGTAGTTGGTTCACGTGGGAGAGAGAGAGGGCGACTTCCTAATCATCCGTTTCTTCCTCGTCACAGGATAAGATATTTAATGAAATCTCACGCTTATTCTCCGCACCCCGCCGTCTAATCGTCGACCAAGGAAGAGGACTCGATAATCTAACCTGACGAAGTCGTCGCGAGCATCCTCGTCCTGTCTCGGTACAGCTCCGTCAACCCCTAAAATTACCCCAAACTTTTCTCCCTTTGATGGTTGTTTCGGAACGAATATTAAAGACGATAAAACTATTTCTACTAAACGTTTACGTACAAACGACACCAGATTTTTAGAACAATTAAACAAATTATAAGTAATAATTGAAAATTAATTTAATAATTTTGAAAATGGTTGACTTGTTTTTTTATACATCGCGTAATATTCTGATTTTTATTTTTAGACGTAACATTCCAGCTACTGGGTCAATTGTAAAAATGCTTCAATCACCCTTTTAATGTAGATGTAAATACTGCTGGGTGTTTCAATTTAAAAGAAAATCAAATACCAAAGTGCAAATTTTTAAGAAAGATGCAAATTTAATCTTAAAATCTTCGAAATGTACCGTGTTTTCGTTTCCGGTAGTCCAATTAATGGGTATGTTTTATCAAGCTCCCTGGGTGGATTTTTATTTATTGAATATTTCCTATATGCCAAATAGTATTTTAAAAAAAATTAAGGATATCCAAAGTGTGTGATACATTCTGTGCGATTTCAGAAGTTTAGCATTAAATTCAAACCAACCTGTGGTAGATCAACTTAGTCTACATAATTATTCGGAGATCGTGAGATTCGGTCTGATGTGACGTAGGTTTTAGAAAACCATTTTCTTTATCGCGCCAACGTTTCGATCTTTATTGAGATCATCTTCAGGGCCTGGGATTTATAAAAATTGTTTGAATTTTACAAATACATGTAGGATGTGAAAAAAATGAATTTATACAATGCTAGAAATTTTGGATTCAATCAAAGAATTTGTACTCACCCAAAACCTTTGTTTTCTGTGTAGAGGAATATTTTGATTGAATCTAAAATTTCTATCGTATAAATCATTTTCAATCCTAGACCTTGAAGATCTCAATAAAGATCAAAACGTTGGCACGATAAAGAAAATGTTTTTCTAAAACTTACATCACTCCAGACGCATCTCACGATTTCCAAATAATCGTTAACTAACGGTCACTAAACACCACACACTTTTATTGTAGATGTAAATGCTGGTGAATGTTTCATTTTAAAATCAAATCAAATGTAAAATCCCTTCATTCTTAAAGTACAAAAATTAATTGTATACAAAACCGCCCTTCAACCTTGAAAAAGTTGATGCAACCCCAAATTTTATTGTCTCAATTTTTTTCTTCGATAATTAAACACTCAATAATTTAGAAAATTTTGACATATTTTTCTTCTTGCCATATAATTGAAGTTCTCTTTTCTTGTTGAGACGTAATTTTTCCATTGACTAGGTCATGGTAGAGTGTTTTGAGATCGATTGTTAAAGCCGAGTTAAGAAAATCTAATGTAAAAGCTCTACATTGTCAAAGAGCAAAAATTAATGGAATATAAATAAAGTATCTTTTATTTTTAAACTTTTTTTTTATTGGAATAGATCTTGGTTTTGTCTTGAACTTGCCCACTCCCAACAAGACAACTGAAAAAAAGATAATAACATATAAAGAATTTTTTCAACTACATGAATTATTCCAATGTATTTTAAGTGTATTCGCTTTTAGTTGTTAAAAGCATATGTTAAAATTCTGATTAGGGTAAATTTACATTAATTTACTGTCGATGTTTACATTAATGATAGTGATTTTAACCATTAATTAATAATTGGCTCACGGTAAATAATTCACAAATTGTATTAAAAAAAACCACAAGAAAAAAATAGTGCATAACATACGTGGCTGCGACTTGGTTACATCCAGGTAGAAAGGGTAGAAATGAAAACTTGACGTTTTGTTAGAGGGGTGATGCGCCGTTTTCATATAAACCCTGTTGGTCGGAAAAGTGTCCAAAACGTAGAGAGGGGCAGGGAAATTAAAATATACATTAGGTTGGGGCCGGTAGAATGGCTAATGAAATTAGTAAAGTGAACAGGTAATGGGCAAACGGATTGGCACGGGGCCTACACCGGGCTGAAGGGTCCACCAAAAATGTCATTTTAATTTTTAATAGCCTGCTATGCGCACTGCACTCCGTAATGGTTGCAATTATTCCGTTCACTTTTATTTCGGCGTGTAAGGACGCAATGCCCGTCCTCGTCAAATATGCACCCGCACCGCGGAATGATTAATGCAATTTTCGATTCTGGGAGGTACAGAGGAGATAATTCGACGGAACGGGACTTGTTATTCAAACCGTAAAGCTGATGCAACTCAGTTTCATTCTGACGTTCGATAACGGCCGATTTCGACTTCTATCCACCGGATATCGTATTTCGGCGTTGTTCTTTTATTTAAATGACTTGGGTTAATTTCGAAGTGCCTGTTCGTTCAATTCGTTCGGGATACCTTATGACTATGAAAGACGACGGTTCACGACACTTGTGTTTTTTTAGTGTTCTTGAGTCATCATCAACTGAAATGCATATTTGATTTTCTTTTCGGATGTTGATTAGACTTCATTGTCTAAGACGCCGCCTCACACCTGTCAAAACAGGACAACAAACCGCCGGCAATGTCAACTGATCAAATGTCTCCCAAGCTTAAATTAATCTTCACTACAAATTATTAAACAATTATTACCACGAACACCTAATGATGTTTTATAGAAACATTGAAGCATAAGAACAAAATGTACCAATCAAAAGAATTTTTATTTAGATTCGAATCAATCTGAAGTTTGACTGTAATGATATAAATATTTAATAATAAATCGAGTTATGCCGTTAACCCTTTCATGGGCTACATAACTTTCTTCCGTTCATCGTATTATTATGCACACTGTCTATGTGTTCCTTACTTCCAGAAACACGCCTCTCCCATTTAAATGAAATCCCACTCAATGATGGAGAGTTTTTGTAAAGAATGTTTGTTTTTAAACACTTTTATAAGCCCCAATTCGCATATAAACATGTGCATAGTTGAACCTATCATTCTTGCAGTCCACCGGCAAGTCCATCTTTTTTAATTTACAATCCATCACCGACAGGCCTCGAGAATCACCCACCTCGGGTGTAGGCAGTCCGAGGTCAGACCTCGGTCTGGTCCGTCCAGCCAGTTCAGCCACCGAGGTTGGTTCCGGGTGGTAATTAATTTCAGCACCCGACGAATGCAGTTCCTAGATCCAAACCCATTCACACTCTCGCTCATTCTTAAGTACATTCTTTCCTATTTACATACTTTTCACTCAATTTTTGGTAGAATACTCGATATTCGTCCCTCACCATTTATGCCTATTATTTAACTAACCTAATTGAAAGTCTATGGGTACTCAATATTCCGCCGTCAGCTCTCTTACAGGAAACATTCACGCAAATAAATACATTACGTTAAGTACACAAAACTATCAGTACTATATATAATAAAGCAACCCAGTTTCCTCCAAAAATCGCAGCAGGGGACACAAAGATTCGCTGCTATGCTCGAGCACAATTCCTATATTGAGCGGCATTCCTACTTGCTCCCTATATGGTGCCAAGCAATGACACCCTTCAATTATGTGGGACATATTAGCAACCTTTCTCTGCATGCCGTACACATAGTTTAAACGTTATATTTAGTTGTTTTAATTGAGACTTCTATAACCCATTACCGTATTTTAATGAGTATAATAAATAGAAATGTATTTTGTAGGCTGTTAACATGAACGCCGTAGGATATTTTCATGGTAACTAAAAGGAACTTTGACATTCCAAAATATGATTTTTTAAAATTTTTATGATACGATACAAATAAAAAAACATGAAAGTATGTCAAAAATTTCTGGATATTGGAGTTCAGGAACTGTAAATTTAAATGTACATACACTCTACGAATGTTACACTATTGGAAAGGGGCTTTCATACTAAAAGTAAATTATTATTATTTACAAATTTTGGAATTTTAATAATCCACTTTAGTTTGACAACTGTTGTATCAAGATTTTAAAAAAGCAATTTTCTTTAAAGAAATTTAAAAGTTGTATGATGCCTACCCTCACACGTTGAAGAATGTGGCTTGTCAATGAAATTGTAAATAAACATTATCACTTATTAAATCCATTAGAGTTCATGGTCCGATTGACCAAATAACTTCTTTCAATTAATTAAATTTTATGTAAGGTATTGGTTGAGATAAAAAAGCCAGTGTTACGAGCGGGATTCGAACCCATGACCTTCGGCTAAAAACGCCGCTGCTCTACCACTTGAGCTATCGTGACTTTTATCCACTCGGACACCAACTTCCCATCTCAACCCACCTTTCGAAGTTTCCCTCCTTTTTGCCATTTTTCAAATGTCGTGTAATCAGGATTCGATTTTCGTCGACAAATGAAATGACCACGGAGAGCTTTAGTGAAGATGTACTTCATTATTAAATCCATTAGACATCGTGGTCCGATTGACCAAATAATAAAACTAAACTAAATTTTAAATAATAAAACTTTATGTAAGGTATTGGTTGAGATAAAAGAGATTATTACTTATAACAGTATCAAGTTTTGTATCGTTTTGTAATTGAATCTTGGGCACTATAACTAAGGACATGTTATCTAGATGACCAATTTCATAGTAGAAAAAAAATGAACTGGGACCGCGTTCAGGTGAACCACTCTGTGTACGTTAAAACCTAAAAATTATAAACCCTACAATATTCAATGGAAATGTTTGGACTTAGTAATTAGAAGGGTACGGTAGGATGCTTATCGGCGGGTCGCCGTTGCGGTTGGCGTGATTGTAAGGAAGTTGAACATGCTAAGGGTGGCGGCCTCTCGTTTAAGACGGTAAACGGCTTCTTAGCCTGTACCATTGTTCCCCGATTCGAAGTGACCGTTACGAGTTGCTCGTCTTGCAATGCGGGCCCTTTTCTTTCCGGTTTCATCCACCCCTCGCTATTCTTCTCGCACCCCTTAAGACGCTGGCTGACTCTCTCCTCACCCCATGGGAAACTTTGCCTTTTAACTGCTCAGCTCCCCTTCTTTAAAAACACACCCTTACCTGCCTGCACTCTTGAAGCCCGATCTGCAATCTGGCCTTGAACTTCGTTTTGAAACTTTCTCACCTCAGTAACGAATCCACCTGAACATTTCAGTTAACCTCTACGATTCGAACTTTCGTGATAAAACTCATTTTTGTCTTTGTATACTCTCTGTTTTTTCCTGTCGGATGAGTGTCCTTTTCTCGCCATATTCAACTGTGGTTTTGAAAATGTACGGGGAAACAACTAAGGAACAAAACAGCAAATCAAAATGATCGGAAACGACCAAACTACCAGCAGAACTAATGATTAAATCTCACAATCCCTACTATAGCCACTATTATTATCTACCTGCTTGTTTCCCTTTAAACATTTTAACTATTTCATGCCCGAATTATCAAATATTGATATATTTTCTTATGTCAATTATAGATTTTTTCCGTCAAATTAAACCTTTTTGGCTTCAAATGAATTTATTTTAATTTCAAATTAACCTTTTTGGCTTCAAATTAACCTATTTTAACTTCAAATTAACCTATTTTCACTTTGAATTAACCTTTTTGGCTTCAAATTAACATATTTTAATTTCAAATTAACTTTTGTGGCTTCAAATTAACCTATTTTAACTTCAAATTAGGTATTTTAACTTCAAATTAACCTTTTTAATTTGTAATTAAACTTTTCTTTTAAGTATTACAAAAACTTAGAAGACGTTTGGAGTGTAAGCATACTAAAAAAAATTACTGTACCTTTTTGATTATACTATATTTAAAATAATTGGGCCCTTAGAAGACCATTAATTACAATTAAAATAGATATAAAATAAAAACAAAAAATACTTCTTTTAATTTGAGAATATTTTTAAAATATAAAATGAATTGTTATAAAACAAGTACCACAAGANTCTGAGGGAGAGACAGTTAAAATTTTGAAAAATTCTTTATGACTTTCTTTAATCTGGAAAACTATCAGGCTTTTATTTTAGGCGAACTGAAAACTGAAAATCGTTCTTTTCTTGAATTCTTCGTATCAAAATGCATGGTTAAACAGATTTTGAATTGAGAAGAAAGCTCCGCCTCCGAATAAAAGCATATTTGGACTTTTTTTTATAAGTATATTCAAAGCGACTTGTGCCGTTATTGAAAAGTGTACACGTAACACTTCCCTACCCAGGGGCCAGGAAAGTCTAAATATTTATAAGGAAATAACCCTGTATCGGAAGGATTATCGATAAGCTAGAGCAGTTTTAACGTAGTTTTGAAGGAAAAGTTCAAGTTCCTGTAATAATAATCACGAAATCTAAGTTACCGTTGTCATTCTCTTGTAAACTTTCTCGATTCCAACTTCGGATCGCTGGAACCTAATTACAGTTATTAGCTGACGCCAGCTGATAGTTATGCTTCCGTTCTGTACGAAGCTGAACGTTTTCAGCGCTTCAATTAGTAATGAAAAGCTATGAATAAGAATCAGACCCGATACTTTCTGATGGGCATTCCAGACAAGAATCTGACCCCGGCTTGGACGGAAAAAAAAGATATTTCCTGTGTCATTTAATGGAAGTATTTGGCCGGAACTGATATTGTGTGAGATTTGCGCGGGAGCAGGTGAGCTATTGTGTGAGGACCATTGGGCCTTGAATCCGTCTCTAGGGACACAGATCCGGCCTGTTATGAACACCGGATGTCCTTAGCCCGAGACTATCTCGGAAGTTGTTTTTGCGTCATCTGATTGTCTCCATAGTTGGTACATTGTGCTATCATCAAGTGGACAATGCCAGAGGGCTCACTTCCTTTCTCTATCCCATATTATGAATGGACAACACCTCGTCCCCTATACAAGGACGTATCAATTATTTCCCACCAAGTCGATTCATTAAGGCTTAACAACGTCACTCCCTTCGTTTATTCACGGGATTATGCAACGCGTTCCTCTTTCCGCCTCTTAAGGTGGGAGAGAGCCGCCGATCCGAGTCTCTCCGCCTTCGGAGACCCCACCAGGCGAAAGATACACGCCTCTTTTTTCCACGATGAGGGGTACGCGAATCGCAGATCTCAGCATATTCATAAAAAGACGGATAGCCGGGAGAAACCGATGCAGAACGTCGCCCACGGTCGAGTTTGACTCACGGAAGACAAAATTTTTAAAAGGGGCCGTCCATCCTACTGTTTCGGAAGCAACTTTCGAATTTACCACTTGGTCGACATTTTCTTTTATTATTTAATTAACTTTCCATACATATTCCAAATATTTATAAATGATACAAATATTAACTCCCGGGCCAGGGTGGCGAGTAGGGAGTGCTGGTTCTCAGACGGATCGACATAAGTATAATAAGTATTCGGGGGGGGGGGGTGCTCTTCAACCTCTGACATCTTCGTAATTAACGGCAAAATTCGTAATTAATTCGGTCTGGAATTCTCTAAAACTCTTCTATTTAGCCTAAGATGAAGTTCAAGGTTTTTAAAGCAGGGTGTCGTTCGATGGTATGCTATGCTTCTCAGGTTTGGGGGTGCCAGAGTTTCGATCTAGTCGAATCAGGGTGTTTCTTTTCGAAAACGATTTCAACTACAGAATTTTACGCGTATGCTCTACTTAGACACATCAACTGACCTTTTATTCGTATACACCTTAAAAGCTCCATCTTTCATATTTAAGGACTCGTGCTTGAACTACAGACTTCCCAAAATTTCAGCGGTTGTAATAATAAATTAAAAATTAAAGCTAATTTGTCCTGGTTCAATGTTCTCACAAGGCCGTGATTTTAATATTGACTTTGTGTTCTTTAAATTCTCGGCTTTTGGATCATCCATTGTACCAGGTATTTTGAAACTTGTACCGAATTGGCCCTTAGATCCAATAAATTTCCCTTCTACAAAGACCTTGATCATTCAAAGACGTTTTTCGACTAACAACACACAATCTACTACTCTAACAACTAACACATAATCTAAATTTGTCCCCTAATAATTTATGTTGGCTCTTCAACCAAAATTGCGAACTTATCAGATGATTCTATTGAGCGCTGCCTGATGATTCTCCTTGGGGGAGAGCCTATTCAATTTTTTTGGCCGAGTGTCCCGTTCTTTCAGGGTTTCGGGTTTACTTTTTGGGTACTATTAGAGCTTGATCACAAAACTTGATTCCTATGATTGTTTAGACTTGAAGTAGTTTAATTTTTATTTTATACTAAGAAAATCTTATCATTTTTAATTTACTTAATTTTTCAGCCCGCTACCACTGTCAGCAGACTGTTTAGAAATCTATGCTGTATAAGATTGATTTGTTATAGCTTTCTTTCTTAGATTAATCTTTTTTAAATTCCAAATTAACCTTTTTTAACTCAAAATGAACCCTTTTTAATTTTAAATTAACCCTTTCATTAAAGCATTAAAAAAACGCGAGAATTTGTTTTTACACTGAGAGGCAAAAAAAGGCCACCCTAATTTTTTAAGTAAATATTTACAATCGTTATAATTCAATAATTTCGTGGTCCGCTTGACCAATTAATATATTACAATTAATTAAGGTTTTTAGTTGATATAAAAAAGTCAATGGCACGAGCGGGATTCGAACTGTCGAATTGTCGTCTAGAATCCAATCCGATTACACGACATTTCAATGGCAAAAAAGGAGGGAAAATACAAAAGGTGAGGTTGAGATGGGAAGTTAGTGTCCGAGTGGATCGAGGTCACGACAGCTCACGTGGTAGAGCAGTGGCGTATATAGCCGAAGATCGTGGGTTCGAATCCCGCTCGCGCCATTTACTTTTTTATATCAACTAAAAACCTTAATTAATTGTAATCGTTATAATTTTTATTTTTTGTTTTTTACTATTTTTAAAGAAAAATGTAATTAAACTGAGTAAAACAAAATTATCAAAAATGTTCCTATGGAAACAATGAAGAGATTAAATTGAATTCAGTATGGCGTATTCCCTCCTCTTGCGATGATGACCGCTTGCATTCGTCGTAACATCGATTTTATGAGGTTTTGAATGTAGAGCTGTGGAATATTTTCATACTCCTCCAACAGGGCCACTCTTATTTGGCGACTGTGTACCCTTTTTGATAAGGTGTTCGATAGGGTTTAAGTCAGGACACATGGTGGCCACTCCAAACACTGAATTTAAGTCGTTGCACCAACGATCCTAGCTGTGTGGGGCATTGCTTTGTCATGTATAAAAAGAAAATCGTCGCCAATTAGTGGCATAAGGAAATATTTCTACTGATAACACATCTTCAATGTATCGCGCAGCTGTCAGGGAACCCTCGATGAAGATCAAGTTTGTGCGACCTTCCGTAGAAGTGCGTGCCCAAACCATAACACCACAACCTCCCCATAGCTTCTGCCGAGTGAAAATGTTGCGGGAATATATTTTTATATATCCTGTTCTTCTCCAAAGTCTCTCTCGGCCGTCAGAAGATCACAACCAAAACCTTGACTCATCCGAAAACAAGGTTTTACTCCAATCTTAATGGAAGTTCAAGTTGTGACAGGCCTTCTCGCACATAATCCAGCTTCTGAAAGTCTTCGAATTACAGTGCGTAAACCGACATTAACATTTGTAAGTTGTTGATGTCTTTGCTTGATCTCAACAGAGGTAGAATGTCGATTAGGGAGTACACTCGAAACAATAAACGATCACGTGACACGATAGCGACCTGATCCATGCCTTCTTGAGTAACCTCCAGTATCTTGGTATTGATGGAAGACCAACACTCAAACAAATTTGGGATTCAAAAATGGTGCAACTTAAAAAAAAATCAAACCACCGGAACTTTAGAAAGAAGCTTAACAGAAAAATCAACAAAGAGGAGATCAACTATTCAAAGAGTAGTTACAAAATTCAATTGTAAACACAAGTGCGAGATTTTATCTGTGTTTCATTTAGCTCTAATCCTTTAAAACGGACCAAATATTATTGTAACATAATCAATGGAGGATCGTCTAAGAGATAATTAAATATATTAAAGGTGGCCAAATCTTTTGCCTCTCAGGGTAAAATAATAAAATTGTGTTTTTATTTAAAAGACCATGTGAAAATTAATTACAATTGAAATTAAAAATTATGTAATAAAAAGTATTAAAACACTGCGTTTTTTTATTATTAAAATGGACTTTTTCTATTTTCAAATTAATCCTTAGCTGTTTTAAGGAATTGGCAAATTTTGTCAGTCGACCAACTCTCCTAAAAATTATTTTGTTTTTCAGCAAGGCTATCTTGAGCCAAGCAGTAAATAAATACGGGAAAAATTGAAATAGTTTATTCAAAAATGAAAAGACAAACATTCTTCATTTTCCGGTTTCAGAAATTCTTATTCGTCAACAGTTTTTATTGTAAAAAATGAAAACGTCGCTAAATTTAACAAAGTCAGTACAAACAGAAAGTTAATAAATACCCCACAAAGAATGAAACTAAGGGTTCTACTAAAAGTTAAAATTGAGAACTTGGCCGCTTCTAGGTTTAAAAAAAACGTGAAAATATTTTACAGACAGGAAAGCGATTTGAATAAATAAAAATTCAGCATTCCCGTTTGACAAACGCGACTGACAGACCAAAACAGCGAAGATAGACATACTAAAACTATCAGAAACAAACAAACTACAATTTCTAAAATCTTTTATCTCTGATTTTTTTTTCGGTCGCCAG
This sequence comes from Cimex lectularius, assembly GCF_000648675.2. NCBI lineage: Eukaryota > Metazoa > Arthropoda > Insecta > Hemiptera > Cimicidae > Cimex > Cimex lectularius. Next base: position 238,287 of record NW_019392720.1, on the reverse strand, counting down.
AAGAACAGGAAAGAATACGAACTGACCGAGATCGGTGGCTTCGTGTACAGGCTTCAGATGCCAAACTACCCTCTCTCGCCACAACTGAAAACATCTTATTATTCATACGTGGCATTTTATAATCCCTCTCACTAGGGGCTGAACAACATCGATTACGTTTTAACAGGCGTTTATACAGTGATATGAATTTAGAAAGCACCACCTGTTGCAAGCAGTAATATCGAGCGGAGATCCATGTAAATAATAACGACAGGACTCGATCAAACCGACTGTTTACTGTTTAGCGCAATATTGATGACGAGCAGATTCGGGATGGGCCTTTTAAAATATCACTGTACCAAGATTAATGTTATATCAGTATTGTATAATCTTTAGACGTGTTGTCTTTTATCTTTTCGTTTAATAGCAGTTAACTGATTTTAAAAAAAGTATAAATTTCAAGAAAATATTTTATATCACTTTTTTACAAATAACATTTCTCTTAAACAGTGGGCTACATTCCGTAACGGAATGTTTCGTAGACCGTTACGCCCTTCTGTACTAAGAAGCTCATAACAACCCTCTCTGACATAAAGAATTGAACTATCCGTTTAATTATTTAAAAATAAAATTTTCTTCGTATTTGGAAAATTTTTCTTTGTTTTGAAAATAGAAGAAACAATAGATTTTTGGTTTTTCAACTTCCAGTGTCGTAAACAAAGGAGCCAATCTATGCTAAATATATCAGCACTTAAGAATTTAACCTAAAATTTTAATTTTCTAATTAATGAGTCGGTGACTTTTAAATTAAGAAATATATTCATCGGATTGATTGGTATTAACTAAACAAATTCGAAGCCTCGTTACAAAATATCTCAATTTCTCACGAGAGGTTTTCGGCTATTTTACTAAACAAATATAAAGAAATTTATTTTTTTGCAATTTAAAAAAAAAACAAAAAAAAACAAGGTCAAGACAGTGGATCGATATACTGCCGGAGGAGTTGTCACTTTTTTGGGGCTAATTATAAGTTTCCCCCTTGTAGATAAATTTCCCTGGAATATTTTTACACTCCTATTGTCCCGTGTTTTCCGTCCTCTCACAAAGGTTGCTTTATTTTGGGTTAATTAAAATAAATATCCTTTGTAATTATTTCACAATATTCGCATTACAGTGGTGTTAATGAATTATTTTCCAGTTTTTCAAGATAAAAATTCTGTCTCAAAAAGGGATCAGACGGTTTATTACGGAACATCAAAGAAACGAAATGACCATCGGACGAATTTGACCACGTCGCATAATATTGAAATATTTTTGGTTTGCCTTCCAAATCACTGAAGTACTCATTTATTTAATTTTGGCTCGTTTTTCACGGGTGCCCGAAAAATCAGCGCGCGCGCAAAGGAAACGGCGCCTGGAATGGTGTGTCATTTATCTGTTGAATGTGGTTATTTTTGGAAAACGTCAATAACAGTCAATAATTAAAGTATTTTTTCTTTCTATTTTGACATTGGATATAAAATACTACTAAATTTCTAACTCAGAAATTAATCTAATGATTTCTTTTTACAAATTTATACTGTTTTGTGTATTGTTACACCAATAACCGCTCACGATATTAACTGGACAGTTATTTTTAAACAGGTTTCTTTTGATTGTTTGTGTATCTGTGTGATTTTTTCATAATTATAAAACACAAAATGGACAGTATTGGAAACTTTAATGATGTTTAAGTCCTAATAAATAAGCTGAAACATCTTGCTCATATTTTTTAAGTCTGAATCAAACAGGTTAATTTATAACCTATAATACATTCATAACCTAACCATCCGTAAACTTAGTTGACTGAATGTTTGTAAAAAGATACATTTACATATTGTATTTTTTTTGGGGGGGGGACAAATTTTAAGAATATGTCAACAGAAGTGTAATTAATGTTAATGGATAATAATAAGAAAAACGGCTTAATGTTTGTAGGGTGCGATACAACCTTGATTTTTGTAAATTAAAATAGGTCAATAGAAAAAAAATCCCTTGTTTATTTGACAATTATCGAAGAAATCGAAAAGAGAAATAAAAAGGTAGAAAAATAATTCCAATATCGTCGGAGCGGGTTTTTTTTGTCTCGGAACCAGGGTAGGAAGGGGTTGTAAAGGTCTAAGATATTAGACTTAAATGCCCCCGGAAAGGAGGAGCCCAACCGTCATAAAGCACCTTGCAGAGGTCCGTCTTGGAAGAGTGGTTTCCGACGTTATTCCCATGGTAAAGCACACATTTAAAAGGCGGTGGCCAAGACGTTGGATGAAATTGAGCGTGGTTTCCAGTAACGGCCGGGACCAGGACGCGTGACAGTAAGGTGCCTCCAGGTGTGTCGGCCCTACTCGGATACGTTATCACTTTGAACGCAAAAGTAACAGTTGGCCTGGGTAATTAACAGTTAAGACATATGCCACAAACATGGGAAAAGTGCGTGTCATCTGGACCCTGTTTTAAGGCCCTCGCCTAACTGTAGTTAGGAGGAACTGCAACAAATCGACCATTTTTGTTCGAGGGTTGAATCTCCCCCAGACGATCACGCACTTCGTCACCGTTCTTATTTCACTCTAGAAATAATGACAACCGCAGAATCGTAATTTTCTCTGTATTTCAAGTTAACCAGAGAAAACTGATAGAAAGAATTATTTGTAATAACTGTAAAAACCGCTAAAAACAATACAATAGACAATAAATATCGCAAAATCTTTGTGATTTTACTTGCACATTAGATTCTTTTATTGGCAACGGCACCGTCGAGAGAAATCATAGGGGTTGACACCCCTCTGGATCGAAAAGGCTGTTAAGACGCCTTCTAAACAGTTGGAAAATAGTCCTTTTTATTTCTCTACATTGCATATGAATCCCCAAATGCTCTGTCATAGACCTTACTCGCCAATTGATGTTTTTGCCAATTTTCAACAGAAGCGATTAGAGAGCAGTAAAGAAACACATTTTCCCAAAAGAGAAAATATCTTTTAGTAGGCCCTATTTCATTATTTACCATGTACTGATAATGATTTTAGTTTTTATTATAGCAATATTGTTATATCGTATCAACATAGGAGTCCCTTTAACCCTTTTAATTTGTAAATGCTCTCTTAGCGTATTGTACGTATAGAAATCCAATGGGAATTTTTTCTCCACAAACTATTTTTAACTTTAAAAATTAATATTTTTAAATTCAATTTAACTACTTGTAATTTAAATATAAACATTTCTTTTAAGCATGGTATAGAATATAAGCATGCAAAGTATAGTTGTTGCAAAGTTCCTATATCCGACTTTAGTTTAAATATAAAATAATTTAGATATTGTAACACAAAATGACAGTTAATTACAATTAAAATTAAAAATTACTCTATATATAATTAAATTAAACAAAATAAAGTATTATTCTATTGTTTATTCGAGATTTAAAAAATATAAATACTGGCTCGTATAGATAATACTATATGCATATTCATTATAAATAAAATTTAAAATGATATAAAATTAAATATCAACAAAATGATTATTTTAAAATGAGAATTTAAAAAAAATATAATGAGTTCTTACCTAAAATACCACATGAAAATTAATTAAAATTGAAATTGATTTAATTTTTTAATAATTAAAACGTTATATAAAATTAAATATAAAAACAAATAAATGGTTCTTCCGATAATTCGAGATTTTTTGTGTACAAAAGAATTTGCTTATAAAATAAATATTTCATACAAAAAAAATATACAAACTATAATTTAAAAATAACCATTTCTTTAAAGTGTGGTGTGGAACATAAGCATGCAAATTAAAATTCTTGTATATTTGAAACTTTTGTTTAAATATAAAATAATTTAGATATTATAACGCAAAATGACAATTAAGTACAATTAAAATTAAAAATTACACTGTATATAATTAAATTAAACAAAATAACGTAGTATTTTATTATTAATTCGAGATTTAAAAAATAAAAAATAAACAATGGGCTTGTATAATAATACCATATGAATGTTAATTATAATTAAAATTTAAAATTATATAAAATTAAATATTAAAATAATGAGTTCTTATCTATAATACCACATGAAAATTAATTAAAATTGAAATTAAAAAGTTACATAACATTAAATATAAAAACAAATAAATGGTTCTTCTAACAATTGGAGATTTTTTATGTACAAAATAATTGGTGTATAAAATAATTATTTTATTTAAAAAAATTAATAGATAATAATTTGTTTTTATATTCATTTTAATGGTTTTTAATGTTCATGTGCATCTTCAGAGCCCAATTTTTTTATATTAAAAAATGAAAAAGCAATAAAAATATATATTTTATTTTACATGCTTATATTTCATACCAGCTCCTAAGTTTTTAATGCTTTAGAAAAATGATTACTTGAAATTAAAAGGTTCATTAGAAGAAAAAAGGTTAATTTTAAATAAGAAAAAGGTCAATTTGAAGAAAAAAAGCTAAAAGGACTATTGGATTTTCCATGGGACAAGAAAATCAATAACAAACGTAATTTGTAGTCAATTGCACTTGAACTGGCTAAAACATTCCATCCAACTGCAACTCCAAAATGTGACAAATAATTAGAAATTATTCCAATTTTTTCAGCTCAGTCACAAAATATGACTGCATGTCATGAACATGCAAATGACATTGAAACGTCTGATTGATAATATAAAGTCATAAAATGAAAATAAGTCGTCTTTTCGAGAACTAAAATGAATTAATGTTAAGGAGGCAATAAAATTTATCAAATGTGGTCAGAATTTCCGCACGACTAGCTGATGAAATCCTGCCAATATATTATTTTCAAAAGGTTTTTCCGTAATAATGAATTTCCGCGCGGGGGAAAAAAAGAGAAAAAAAAGAGAGCGGTGTAGCACAGAAACACCCCCGACTCGTAAATGACGATTCAGCATTGTAATGAAACAATGGAAAGAGGCCAGAGTTTTAATTGCATCACAAACGGCAGCGGGACAAAAACGAGGAGTGAGCTCGACGAATCAGTGGTATTTTTATTACTTCACCCTCGTTTGTACTGATGCAAGCTAATTGACTGGTTTAAACTGTTGCATTTGAGTGTTAAAACGATTATTTATGACTTTCAACTCGAACCCGCCCCCTTTCTGCGCCGTACCCCTAAGCGAATATAAAACAAATAAAATCGATTGGCGACTTTATATNTCTGATTAACCTGACCGTCCGTCGATGAAAGGCCGGAAATAGGAAAACTCAAGAAGATACCAAAAAATAAAATTTGAAATTTAAATAACCCTTTATACCTTTGGAAGACGTTTTCAAATTAAGCTTTTTTGAATATTTGAACCTAATAGTAGAATGCTTCTTTCGCAATTTTTACGAAAAATATTTTTTTTCTCGCAATGTTCAGTAACGAATGGGCCGAAATCTGCATTCCCACTAATTTGGATTTTCAACTATCTCTCGTGTGTTTGTTAGCAATACGAATGTGCCTGCTTCCTCAGTTATCTTACAGAAATATCAATTATTCTCCCAAAATAAATTAACCTCGAACGATCCATGCCCTTGGCCATTTCCTCGTTTTTATGTAAGGCTTAGAAGCAATTGTTACAAAAGAGAGAGATTGAGTGACTCAATAAGTGAGAAGAGAGAATGTCAAAATACTTACACAATGCATTATATATTTATTGTTAATGTTAATCTTATATAGAAAAATATATATTATATACGAAAATGATAAAGCCGGACATGGTATGGAAAAAAGACATATTAACAATACGAACAAAACCAATCGACCTAAGACGTGATTAAAAAAATCACTTCACATGAAAATTATAAACAGAAAATTGAATAAATATTTTTTCGCTTTTCACAACTGATTTAAACAATAATTGCTTAACAGATAGCTCGATTTGTGAAAATTGTCATAAAACTGTTTTATAAACACATTTAACTGTAAACAAAATTCACAGTTAGCCCACGATTTTCATAGGAATAAAAGCATTAATGCTAATGAGTTGCTTGTTTAATTTGACCCTTTGCACATTAATTTGTACACGTTCATCGCTATTTTTCCCGCCTAAATTATTCCCGTGTAATGTTTCCAGAAGATTTAATTAGAATACATATTTGTCAGTTTGGGCATTCGGCTAATTTTTCTATGATACAGTTGAAACTATAAGTCCGATCGGAGACTTGTCCTAAATCGCGTGTCTACGAAACGATAAGAAAAATTAAAAAAAAATATTTTCGTCTGTAAACAATCCAACATAAGATGAAAATTTGAAAGGAAAAAATAACGAAAATCGGCTACCTTTACAGTTTTACTCAGAAAAAAATTATACACCTTAAAAATCCGCAATGGAAATCGGTTAATCCATAGATCGCCGGAAGGTTCGATAGATCACTGAAATCTGGATCTTGGGAACGTCTAGCCAGATGTCCCAGTAAGAAATAAGGGCATATGCGAGCTTATAGGTCGTACGTGAGCGTGACGTCATTCGATAGGACTCTAATGAAATATAGGACTTCTCTCGATCTATGGTATTGTTGAAGCAGAAGAGGGGAAGTAAGGACAAAGATTGGCAACTTAGTAGGCAGCTGTTGGCCGACTATTGTCAGACCTCTCCCCAACCTAATGTCCTTCTTTCTCTGCCTATTCTCCTGCATCGGCTTAACTCTCCGTCAAACTCATTAAATCCCCAAGAGCATTAAAACTATAACAAAAAGGTTTGTTCGTTACACTGAGCTTATCGGACGGACAATCCTGAGCACTTCTTTTCCACGGTTTACGCTCTACTATTTTTGAAATTAAAATAATTAAAACTTTGGAAAATCATACAACTAAACGGGACGAAATGCACTTTGCGGTAGGTATAGCGTTTTAAGGTTATTATTATTTTTTAAATTATCGTTTCTTAATTTCAAATAGTTAATCCACCTCCATAAAATTATTGTAAAATTGTACGTTGTCTTCATCAAAAACAGGAATCAATTTTTATGTTTATAAGAAAAACTAAAGCTTGAAAAGTCGTCCAATTTATTATTACATTACGTAATTAAATAAGCTTATAGTCCAAAATACAGTAATAAAAAAACTGCTTTTTATGGATGAATTATATAATCTAGTTATGAACAATAATGATCTTTGAGGATACTTTAATCTTTCACCACTTTATTCCATAAGATATTAGTTTTCTTTTATTGTAACAAAACAAGACTCTTTGATACAAAACTGGACTTAAGAAAAACAAAAAGCTTCAAAAATTAAAATTAAATGTTCAAAATGCCCACCTTTTTGAAGAACGCAAGCCTGATATCGTAGCCTGAGAGATTTGACTGCTTTCAAGCTTTTTGTTTATTCATAAAAAAAAAAAAAATAAAGTAAACAAAAAACACTCTCTGATACAAAATTGAACACAAAAAAGTCAAAAAGCTTAAAAAAATTAAATGTTCCAAATATCCTTTTTGAAGAACGCAAGCCTGATATCGTAGCCTGAGAGATTTGACTGCTTTCAAGCTTTTTGTTTATTCATTAAAAAAAAAAATAAATAAAGTAAACAAAAAACACTCTCTGATACAAAATTGAACACAAAAAAGTCAAAAAGCTTAAAAAAATTAAATGTTCCAAATATCCTTCTTGAAGAATGCAAGCGTGACATCGTTTCCTGACAGATGCATTGCTCTCAATGTTTTGTTTATTTCGTTTACTTAGAATTAATTTCATTATTTTTAATGAAAGTTTAGAAATCTTAATGACTATTTTATATCCGTTTGGAACTGAATATTAAATCTTCAGAATTAAACATTAATTTTGAACTGGTGATAATTGGCTTTTGAGAAATTAAGGACGTGTATATACGCCTACATTTGTAGGGTACTTTTCTGTCAGTATTTACGGAAACAAGAAAGATCTAGGTGATTTTTATGTTACTTATGGTTACAATAAAAACCAAATGATTCTAACGGGGCGTTCATGCTTTATCCTTTGGTGTAATAATGTTTAATGTAAGATTAACATTTTATGAGATACGGCGGACTTTATGGGATGAAGTTGTGAAAGTAAACTGGTGGGGGGCGCAACTTTGTAAATTTGACAAAATGAACCTTTCTGGCTTACGTGAAAGTAAATGTTTGTAATCTTAACTGTCTGTCTTTATATGATACTATTTTAAAGAGATATATTCACAACCTATTGAACAATGAAGTCGATTTTAATGTATAGAAGTGTAATTTTGTAATACTTTTCAATTCGAACCTTCGGTTAAAGGTCGTGGGTTCGAATCCCGCTTGTGACACTTACTTTTTTATCTCAACCAAAACCTTAATTAATTGAAAATAATTTAATTGATCAAGTGGACCACGAAACCTAATAAATGTAAATTTTGTAATACATTGAATATTTTTTTGTAAAAATTATTAATGTTCTTTCTTCCTTAACGTCTATATAAATTTAACGAGTGTTACACAAATGCACGTTAGGGTTTAATAATTGAGAGAAGTAAACAAACGGGATAATATAAAAAAAGAGTGTAAAAAAACGAGAAGGCGGCGGGTGGACGGAAGGAAGTGTTTATTATGAGGAAGAAGGAAGTCGAAGGTTAAAGGTCCTGCTCGAATGGGCTGAGGTGTGTCTTTCACACTTGGCTGACGTCATCGCCGACTTAAGAATGGATCAGCTGTTGATGTTGAGGCAGATCCATTTTAATCTCGTTCAATGACACGTCTTTTCTTATTTCCTTTTCTTGTTGTTTTATTATTTGGTTGTTTCTCCTACTTGACGTCGGCGTCCTCGAGTTTCATACCGGCGTCGAATCTTAAATATAATTCGTAATGAAGGAGGTCAGCTGTGGTCACGTGTCAACGGCACACGACTATTCAGACATCCTCAGTTTTATTATAATGCCAGAATAAAGAGGCCGTCTTTCTCCCCCTTGGGGTTGTGCTTTTGTTGTTGCACCGGGCTCCCAGAACCCGACAATTAAGTCCTACTGCCCTACACTCGGCTCGTGATAAACATAATCCCCGGAGGCTGCCCCACCCCTGCTTACTCTTATCGATCTTCTAACGGATTCTCCTCACCCTCGAAGATAAATACTAGTTTTTATAAAAATCGAACGAATCTGGAAAATAGACACGGGCCGTGGATGGAACATTAGGAACCACCCTGCCGCCTACTAGAATTTTAACGACATCTGTATGCTTAAGACCATATGGCTAAGCAATTATTGTGGTCGAAAACCGGGACCGGTAACGCAACCTCTACCTTTTACTTCTCCTATTACAAAGCATATGCCATATTCCGGTAAGATAGTTGGAGTGGAAAAACTCAACGGACTTTACGCGCCTTGCGAAAGTAACTGCGGTCCGATTTAAGAAGAAAGTCTAATAGGTGCGTTACTCCTCCATTAGCATAATTTATGGGCCGATGGGATAATAAGTCTAGCCCCTCGTCTGCTAAGGGTGAAATTTCTCACAGAACGTTTCGATAAATGCCAATTATCTACGTATTTCCCCCCAAAACTTTAAAGATTTCCTGTTTTCTCACTGGAAAGTATTGGCAGCTTGTAAGGAAATTCAACCAAACTCGCAGAAATGTAACTTAATTAAACGCCTATTTTAAATAATTAAGTATTTATGAAAATTCTACAAACAGGAAATTAGCATAAAATCGCTCATCATTATTATATGCGGATTGTGTAAAATGTTGAATTACTCCGCATAATTACAATAATAATTATTCTTTTGGACTGTAAACATTTGCAATTATTTATATGAACAATTGAAAATAATTGTACTTGGTTGAGTGCCAGAATAAATAAATAAATTTCTCCGACATAAGTTTTTACTTTGTTTTACCCCTCTTTTTTGACAAACGTTTTTGCCCTAAAGGTGAACACAGTTTTGCCATTTTTTGTTTTGTTATTGCACAGTTTTATTTCTATGGATGATATGAACTTGAGTGTGTTGTACAAAAAAGACAGACAAACATTTTTTATAACACATTAAAATTTTATTTAAACAGCTTTGAGAAAATAAGTACGAAGGCAGTTTTAATTTTTCGAAATATTTTCAGATCCATTAAAAAAATCACCCAGGGTGTATGAAAACTTACGATTTACGTCAAAAATTTAGCTACTGCAAAAAAGAAAAATGCTGCTTAAATTTATTTTCCAGCTGTTAAAGAAGAAACAACGTTCGTTTAAGAATGTAAGCTGTTATATTATTATTATTTGCGTCATTAAACATTACTATCTCCCAATACTTACTTTTCCCGTTTTATTTGGCCTTTTTTTAAAGTCTAATTTTAATTGTATTAGAGATATTTCACTTTTTACGTTACTTCAAGCTTTCGCAAATTCCATAAAGGACAACGTATCTCATAAGTTAAATATTTTATTTTAATTTCCATTTGATTACACCAATGGAATCAGCATGGAAAACCCTACGAGATTTATTTTTTATTGTACAAAGAGTTTGGTACACGAGTGAGCATAAGAAAAAACAAAAAGCTTAAAAAATAAAATTTCAATCTTTATTAAGATTGCATGTCATCATTTTCTGACATATTTTATATACTGCCCTCAAACCTTTTGTCTTTTCTTGTGTTCAATTTTGTACCAAATAGATTTCTTTTCGTTTACTTTTTATTATTTTCATTCTTTTTTAATGGAAATTTCACAATCTTAATGGCTTTTGTTTTAAACCGGTTGCAACTGAAAAATCAAATTTTTAGCAATTAAACGTTAATTTTAAATTGGTGATAACTGCCCTTTGAGAAATTATGTGCATGTGTTTACAGCTCATTAGTAGGGGCAACTTTTCTGTAAGCGCCAGATCTTTCAGTATGTACAGAGCCAAGGAAATCTTATTTAAACTTTAGACAAGGAACTTTGGAAACACGTAAAAGTTTATACTCTAACTGATTTTGTACTTTGTTTGCTTAAGGTTACACAAACGAAATTAATCTTACAGGATTTTTAAGCCGTTGATGTAATCAAATTAGAGTAGGATTAATGTGTGGTGATTAGTGACCGTTAATCGATAATTATTCAGAAATCGTGAGATGCGGTCTGGTGTGATGTAGGTTTCAGGAAAACATTTTCTTTATCGTGCCAACGTTTCGATCTTTATTGAGATCATCTTCAGGGCTCACTGGTACTCCCAACACGACAAACAATGATGACACATCTACACAGAAAACAAACACTTTGAGCCCTGAAGATGATCTCAATAAAGATCGAAACTTGGCACGATAAAGAAAATGTTTTTTTCTGAAATCTACATCACACCAGACCGCATCTCACGATTTCTAAATAAAGTAGGATTAATATTTTCTTAGAAATGGAGTGTTCTAGGGATAAAATGTGAGCGGTTGAAGTAACACTAAACGTGAAATATCTCGAATACAATTGAGAATCAGACTATGGATAATGGGGACTTTTTAGTACAATTTGACTTGTAGAATAACCTCCTAAAGTATTAATAAACCTCACGGGACACCCTGCATAACACGAAATACGGAAATGAAAGAAAGGTATAAAGGATGAGCTAGGCAGGATGACATCTGGAATAGAGTTTTGATTTGTTTACCTCGTTTTATTCAAACCATGCCTACCACTTAAAACGGACAGTGGTAGAACGGAAGTTGTTTTGCCCTTATTATTCTGTTTTGAATATTTTCGCAAACGCGACTAAAGACGGGCTACTTTGTTACCAGACACTTGAGTGATGGAACTGGAAACAGCTGTAAGTTTGTTTAAACGTGCATTGAGACGATTTCAGGTCAGATACACGTCCGTTTTTCACAATGTGTTCTTTACCCGGGGTATGTGCAGAAGGGCGGGCCGACTGACTTATTCCAAAGTCAATCCACTTACCCTCTTTTCCGGTGTATACAAAGAAGTTATCGCCCCGCCTCCAACGAGAAATAAACCAGATACTATAATGAAACAGCTGTAAGTGTGCCGAGAAAGGAAACGGCATGACCTTCCTTAAGTAGCTCCGGATTCCAGCCACCTGGTGAGGCCCTTTAACTTTCTTTCTTTTCTTCCTCTACCTGTCTGAAGGAGGGAATCTTTTGTGGAACCAAACACACATATAATCCGATAATAAACCATTGCGTTTATCGACTTTTTGACTACGTAAACAACCCCTGTTTCTTCCTAAGCATTCTTCATTACGACAAATTTAAAAAAAATGTTCTACGAAAGCACATTATGAAATTAATGTTTTAAAAACACCATCCATAAAATATCTAAGTCTTATCGCACATTTAAAAAAAATAATGTTGCCCAGCTTCTTTATTTATTTTCTCATCATTAATACCGTAAACAATAATAATCACCAAACTTGAAATTTGTGCAAACCGACTATTTCTTCATATTTAGCTATTTCCATTGCATTTCCCTCATTTTTATTGATTTCTAGCTATTATCGATAATATATGTATTTAGTAGTCGTAATGGAGCTATTAATTATTTAAATTAATTATTCTTTTAAATGTAAGGTCTTGGTTGAGATGAAGAAGTAAGTGTCAAGTGTGGGATTCGAACCCACGACCTTCGGCTAAATACGCCGACTTTGATCGTTGACTTAGATGAAGAGCTGGTATCCGGGTAGATCGAAGTCATGAAATCTCAAGTGGTACACTTGTATTTTTTCATCTCAACCAATACCTTAGATTAAAAGTGTAATTAATTAAAATAATTAAAAATAATGTTGTCGTTTCTTTCTTTGTTTTTTTAACTTTTTTATTTTTTTGACGATGGTGTGTCACTTTTTTATTGTTTTCACACAACGTTTTGCTCATTTTTCAAAGGGTCTGGAAAAAAATGTTGACAAAATAAAAGTTAAAAATCAAAAAGTACCAAATTCTTCCAACGTAAACAATCGGAAAGATTATATTTTTTTCCCTCTAAATATTAACGATGGTGTAGCTGAAAAATTCAGCTTATTCAGCCAGGAATGAACTAGAAGTTTTGTCACTTTTTTATTGTTTTCACACAACGTTTTGCTCATTTTTCAAAGGGTCTGGAAAAAAATGTTGACAAAATAAAATTTAAAAACCAAAAAGTACCAAATTCCTCCAACGTAAACAATCGGAAAGATTATATTTTTTTCCCTCTAAATATTAACGATGGTGTAGCTGAAAAATTCAGCTTATTCAGCAAGGAATGAACTAGAAGTTTTGTCACTTTTTATTCTTTTCACACAACGTTTTGCTCCCTTTTCAAAGTGTCTGGAAAAAATGTTGACAAAATAAAATTTAAAAACCAAAAAGTACCAAATTCCTCCAACGTAAACAATCGGAAAGATTATATTTTTTTCCCTCTAAATATTTACGATGGTGTAGCTGAAAAAATTCAGCTTATTCAGCCAGGAATGAACTAGAAGTTTTGTCACTTTTTTATTGTTTTCACACAACGTTTTGCTCATTTTTCAAAGGGTCTGGAAAAAAATGTTGACAAAATAAAAATCAAAAAGTACCAAATTCTTCCAACGTAAACAATCGGAAAGATTATATTTTTTTCCCTCTAAATATTAACGATGGTGTAGCTGAAAAATTCAGCTTATTCAGCAAGGAATGAACTAGAAGTTTTGTCACTTTTTATTCTTTTCACACAACGTTTTGCTCCCTTTTCAAAGTGTCTGGAAAAAATGTTGACAAAATAAAATTTAAAAACCAAAAAGTACCAAATTCCTCCAACATAAACAATCCGAAATATTATAATTTTTTTCCTCTAAATATTAACGTTGTTGAAGATTGGAATTATCCAGCCAGAAAAGAACTAGATGTTTTATTATCGTTTTATTCTTTTCACACCACGGTCTGAGCCATTCATTAAAGGCTATATTTGTTTATTTTCTTATTAAAAATACCCCGTAAATTTATACACATTTTACGAGTTAACTTGCCTTTTTTAATTTCTGACACGATAAAATAAAACAAAATTTCTAATTTATCCAAAGATTCTTTATAGTCTGTCTATTTTCTCATTTCATTACGTTACCTGAAGATCGAGTTGTTAAAATAAAAGTCAACGACCCAGTAACGGTTCTCAGTTAATGATTGACCAGATGCAAATAAACCTTCAAATGCACTTCTCGAATTTTTATTGATTTCTAAAGTTATTTGTACAAGATAGGGTAGAAAGGGTAGGCCAGGTGGTGGGTTATGATAAGCAAGTTCACATCTGTCCGTGTGACCTTTTGGCGTTCTAAGGGGGAAGTTCAATACTTTCCATCTGCAAGGAGTAAATCCTAATAACAATGCATTTCTGGCCGGAGAAAGTCTACCGACTAGCGAACACCTTTAGTTTCAGATTAGAGGATGTCCGAGTTACGGATTTTTATCTCGGAAATGGACCTACGGTCAGGTAACCGGTTTCGGAAAAAACTTTTTAATGACGGATAGACCACCTTGAGTCGGAGGCGAGGGCGGACACACCTGGAATGACCGAACATATGGAATAAAGTTTACAATCAATAGACAATTTGTTACTAACTAGAAAAGAGTACAGTGCACATCCTGGGGTGAAGGGCTCTTACCTCTCTATCCGTCTGTGAAATAGGCAGGGCCACTTAAAGCACAAAGATTCCAATCAGCTGGCTTCACCGGGGGATCTAGAGCCCCGAAGCTGTAAATTTAGAGCTGAGGTTTCTGGCAAGGTCTAGGAACACGGGAGAGCATAACAATGTGACAAATTGTGGCAAACAATGGGGCGTTGTAAATAGTGGTGTGACAGCTCACACTAGACTCCAATTATACTTCCTTCCTTTCCTCCCTCACTACCTGGCAACGACTTGTGCACCTCCTCAGACTCGATGCTAACTTCTTACAAATGTACGACTTCCTTTGCACGGGCACGTTTCCTATATGAAACCGAGTCGGATATTTATGTTCTCGCTATTCAAAGGACACACCCACGCCTTCACATCGCTTAGCGGGCTTAACTCCGCCAAAAGAACGTGTAAAACGCAAGGCTCCGAATGGAATTAGGGTAAACAAATCCTTGGTTATTGTTTTCACCCGATAATTGTGAGAAAGCCGAATCATAGGGGCGCCCTCATAGAACGCCACTAACATTTATATTTTCACTTCCCCGTATTGCCTTATGTTAATTTATGAAGGTCAGATGCCGAGTCAACACCCTTTCTCCAGGTGAGAATCTTCACATGGCAAATTTATTGTTACCACTAATGTACTTTACCCTTTAAAGATTGAATTAACTATAAAAAAAACTTCCTAGATTTTCAGTCCGACCGATCTTCAACGTTTCTCACACATTAGAATTTCAGATTTTTTAAACATGTGATTGTCTATATTACAGACCCTATCTGCAAGAAAACAGCTGAAAAAGATTCAACCAAATCGGCGGACAAGATTTCGCTATTGTCTCTTATAAAAACGCTGGATACAATTTCAAAAATTCTCACCCTTCCGGTTGAAACTCATACATTATTTACATTTCGCCATTTAACTTTTGCCAACAAAAGCTCACTAACCCGAAGAAAGTTAACGATATTAGATTAAGCAAAAATAAATCCTTCATTTTCTGAAGTGATTCTTTAAGAAGAAACTAAGCTTTTTCGTTGTATTTGAGTTACACGAAAAAAATCTTCAATTTAATTTAGTTAACAGGAGTTGTGTTATAACACAATTATTTTGTGATAAACTAATTAGAAGTAAAGGGGGGGCAACGGTTTAGGCGTTGACACGGCGCTCATTACTGTAAGTAAAGGTCCTGGGTTCGAATCCAGCAGCCCTGCCTTGCCACCCGACATACTTACAAATAGGCTTTTTTCAAAAGCACCAACACCTTGAGGGTTATTTGACCTTTGCTGTTGCGAACCGTAATCGTAAAAAAAAATTAGAAGTAAGATATTATCAATATCTCACTGGTACTCTCAACACGACAAACAATGATGACACATCTACACAGAAAACAAACACTTTGAGCCCTGAAGATGATCTCAATAAAGATCGAAACGTTGGTACGATAAAGAAAATGTTTTTCTAAAACCTACGTCACACCAGACCGCATCTTACGGCCTCCAAATAATAACTAGAAGTAAGAAACGCCTTGACAAGGAAATTAATTTAAATAGTAACTAAGAGGGGAAAAAAATTAAAAACAATTCCAAGTCTTTAATTTTGACTTAATAGCACATGTTTCGAGGTAATATTTTCTGAATGCCCATTTCTTCGGCTGGGTATAACGAATTGACGGTGATATATCAGTAAAGGGGCAGATGTAGCATTTGAGGGTGCCACGTGTCTTCATAGCTACCCGCAAAACACTGCTTACCAGTTGGCTTAATAAAAAACACGACCGTTAGAAAATATCACACCTTTTATAGGTGGATTAACCTTTCGGTTGCGAGGCCTTGAATCGTTTTTCTACTTTCCCGGCACCGCCTCCTGTCAAAATTTCACCGGCGATTTCCTCCTAAGTAGGGCTTTAAACTTTCAAGAAAGTCCCTCAAATTAATAACGAAGAAAGAAACAGGGGCAATTCGAATTAATCTCGTCTTTATTAAAGGCCGCCTTGTCATTATCGCAAGCCTTTCTCTAAACAAGAGATTCGTTCAAAGGCTCTTGAATTACCGCCTTGCACATTCTAGCGCAATATGAAACCCCTCCTACTTTCTTATCTGTATGTTTCTTATACATAAAAATATCCCCGCTTAATTATCACTTAATTAACTTACAACTTTATTACAGAAACACTATCCTTACCGCTTTACAGACTTGATTGAACTTTGTCATCAAAAACTGCACTACTGGGAAAAGGGTGTGCCTTTTTCTTAAGCTTGATTCAAAGACGAAACACTTTTTTAAAAAAATTATTCATTATTGAAATATTCAAATGGTTCTTATTTTTACAAGGAAAAGTTTTGACTAATTAAAAATTACATATTAACCAGCAAAAATGCCAAAAAATTAAAGCAGCGCGTTTGCACTTTTATATGTGTCAATTTGTATGAAAATTTTTTCAATTGCTAGAAGTGAAATATAAGTAAAATAACATTCGGCTTTAATAGCATGTTCTAATATTTATTTTGAGTCCATTACATAAGCACATATAAGATAAGACGAATATCGTTCCCTAAGGGCAGCACAATTTATAAACTCATCTGTACTGCAGTCTAGTTTAAACTAGAATAATCTCAGTTGTGTCTTAAATAACTATTGGAGAGATATGAGATTTACATGGTGAAGTTTTTTTTATATATCATATCATATTGCCTAAGTTTTTTGATCAAAGATGATCGTTATAATATGTTTTCTCATTATGTTGATTATTTCACTAAATAAATTTTTTTAATCAAAACAATACAAAGAATTTCAATAAAGGGGAAGTGTATAACTGAGTAGCAAAATATTATCGTTATCGTTCTAATTGAAACGGATGTCATGCCTACGACGAGGGAAGATAGTTTATAGAGAAAAAACTTCTACAAGCTTTTATATTATATATCTTAAAATACTTCTTATTTAAAATATCTTAAGTAACCACAGGAAAATATAACATTTGAATACTATTCGTTGCCATATTTTTGTAAAGTTTAGTTTTGTTTATTTTTAATTGTTAAATTAAACATCTAGCATTTCAAAAATAATAAATAAAACCACAATAGTTAACAAATAATTTGTTGCGTTTTGTTACCGACAAAAAGCTCTGAACATTAGATTTTAATCTGTCCTAACGGACACATTACATCCAACATTTATATACTCCAATTCAGGTACTATCTGTATTACGTTTAAATTGTTAAAATTTGAAGTATGATTGTGTTCATTATGTTTTATTCAGCATATTTTATCGAGAATCGTTACTTGGTTTAATTCGAACTTTACCAGATTTTGCATTCCATTTATATTTTATTATAATTATGAAAAATTCTGTATTTTAATATTTAGTTTTATATAATTTTTAATTTTAATTGTGGAGAGAGAGAAAGATTGTAAGAGAAAAAAGAGGGGGTGAGAGAGAAAAAAGAGAGAAAGTGAGAAAGAGCCAGTGTGTCAGAGAGAAATAAGAGAAAGAGAGAGAGAGTCAGAGAGAAATAAGAGAGAGAGAGTGAAAAAAGTGTGAGGGAGAGAGAAAAAGAGAGAGGGAAAGATTGAGAGAAAAAGAGAGGGAGAGAGAACGAAAAACAAGGAAGGGTGATAGATAGATAGCTAGATAGATAGACAGTGGAGAGAGAGTGAGTGTGTATGTGTGCGTGTGTGAGTGTAAAATAAAAATAGAGAGTGGGTGAGAAATAAAAGTGAGAGTGAGAGAGAAATAAAAGTGAGGGAGAGAGAGTGAGAAAGAGGCTAAGAGAGAGGCAATGAGAGTGAGAGATAGAGAGAGAAAAATAGATAGAGAAAGTGTTAGAGAGAGAGAGAGAGAGAGAGAGAGAGAAAGAGAGAGAGAGAGAGAGAGAGAATGAGAAACAAAAAAGGGTGATTGATAGATGAATAGATAGATAGACAGAGAGAAAGAAAAGAGAGAGAGAGAGAAAAGAGAGAGAGAAAAGAGAGAGAGAAAAGAGAGAGAGAGAAAAGAGAGAGAGAGAAAAGAGAGAGAGAGAGAGCGAGTGAGCGAAAGAGCGGGGGGAGAGTGAGAAGGATAACTGGAAAAATCACGAGGAGTCTATCGGTAGACACGATCTTCCGATTCCATCATTGGGAAGTTACTAAAGTAATTAATTGTCTTCACATTTCAAAACCATGTTTATTAACTGTTTAAAACCAACAAAGGAGGTATCTAAGCTGAAGCCAGACACCCCTCCCCTCCAAAGCTCGCTCAATCCATAAAAATTTAAGAAAAGTTTAGCCCACTCGTCTTCAATTTTACGATCAACAACTGCGCATTCAAAATCCAACTACTATCTAATCACTGTCCAGTGATTAACTCTAAACTGTAAACTGATTCGCGACCAGGTAACTAGTGTCAAGTCAACTCAACTGCTTACCACTGACTACTGCCTATTCTTTTGGTAGGTCCGACCTTTTGGCTACCTCCCGAGAGGGCTCTACGTGGGGCTTCCCTATGGCATCTATACTACCTTCTGGTTCCACCGTTTTGCATTTCTTGAGCTTTACTTTGTAGGGGATTCTCGAGCGTCCAAAGAAAGAACGAAATGTGTTGTTTTACATTTCTATTTTTTACACAATTAATTATTAATTAATTACATAACTAATTAGCTATACAAAAAATAGTCTTCTCACGTTGTTTTTAAATAACCAAACTATTATTGAACCCTGTGTGGATTAAACGAAAGTTCTGAACATACAACAAAATTTACGATTACAATAAAAAAAGTAATACAAATTAAATTTCATTTTTCTGATTATCAAAATACTTTTAAAACTGACTATTCTTCCTGAAAAGGTTTTCTTCTTAAAAAAATAGTACTCATGACATATATTTGTATATATTATCTATGACATGGCTTATCATCGCGTTGAATAAAATGCTCCATAAATAAACAAAATAACATTTGAATTATTACACGGGGAAGCGTATGCCGTCATTTCCTCCGTTTTCCTTTCTATACGACCATTACGGTATCTTGTACATTTTCCACAAGAAGGACGATCGTAATAGTTAAAGTAAATTGAAATGGTGTTAAAGTTGTGCTGTAATGTTTAACAGTTGTCCAGTGGAGTGGCTAAGTTGGACAAACTTACCTTATCTCGGTCCGAGCTCCTCGCACCAAAGGACAATTATCTACCGACCACTGCAATTATACCATACTAGACTAGCTCGTATTGTGTAAAATTTCATTACCCGGTTCAATCCAGAGAGGCACCCGTGGTATTTTTACCAGGAGCTCGACTCGACATCTGAAGATCGAAGGAAAGAAAAAGAAAAATACTAAGAATAGTCCGTTTTATATATAAAATAACGTCAACGTTCTTCAGTCGTGCCGATAAGTCTTTTATAAGCTTCTCAAATGGTGTATTAACTCATAATAATTTCATTACCATCCGGCAGTGCACACCCGCAATTACGAACAGCGTATCTGATTAATAAGATATAAATAAAAAGAAACATGAGGTAATTAGGACCACCCCTCTTAAACATATATCAGAAAAGGGCGAAAAATTGCTGGACAATTTTTATCGATTACGGATAGTATGAAATGAAATATATATGATATGTGATCAGTCGAAATCGAAGTGAATATGGTAATGCAGAACAGTAATAAGCAAGTACTAGGAATAGCGTGTGAGAAACAGAGCTGTATGTCACTAGAAGGAATAATGCATTAAGGCGGACCTCAGGGGTTGTCTCTTACTTCAAAGATACTTTTATACAGTTTGTACAGTAATTTTCGACTCGTCACTCGTACAAACAACAATCGGGTTTTCCTTTGTTCGGCCACTCCCACGTGCTACTCCTTATATTCTCCCAGTTAGAAGATTAACGTAAACGTCTTTTGATTGATGTGACGTCACTGGCTGATTGATTTTCTTTTCCACTCGTCCACCACCTGTGTTTGTCTGATTCGCGAAATTGCAGTCGTGATTTTCACAGTGTCAGCGGATAACGGAAGAAAATAACTGTTGCTCTTAAGAGGAATGCAACAGGTCTCTTCGTCTCCTAAGGAAATCTAACAAGAATCTTGTTACAAGTTAGGGGTGATTTTTATCTACCGCCTTCTCAAGACGTCTCCCGTTTCCTTCTCACCCCCTCAACACCCCTTCTCGCCTAATAGAATAATAAACCGACTTGACTCCCCTACTTTTTCACTTGCTTACCCCAAACGATTTCCTCTGTAGATTTTCTTTTCCCTCTTAATTTACTTAATCACATTTTCATTACTGATCCTTCCAATAAATTAACACGACGTTTGCTAATTCTTACCCCAAAAATAACAGTTTTGAATGCATTACTTAAACTCATCAATTCAAAATGTTAAAACTTTTAATAATTTAATTGTAATTTCAAGTTTAAACATTGGCAAATAAAATACTTAATAAATATTTAATATATACTAGAGAGAAAAATTAATATATGTTTTATTTAGCCTACAATATATGACAAGTTATCCTTTTTTACATATTCATTTAATTGATAAATAATTTTAGATAAGAACCAATTTTATATTTTTTAAAAACTGTCAAATTAAAAGAATCCTTTATTTTTATATTTAGTTGCAATCATTTAAAATTTTAATTAAAATTAAATTCCTTTGGTGTTCGAATAGTCGAATAGTATTTTATATTTTAAAAATATTGGCAACTATAAAGGAATTTTACTTTATAAGCTTCCTTTTTATTCCATCTCCTGTGAGTTTGCAATCTTTAAAGAAAAGGTAAATTTGAAATGAAAAAGCGCATAAGCTTACAACTTAGTCCATATTTACTTAGTGGCCATAATTGACCATATTCCTTAATTCACTACTTTCGTGGTCCGCTTGACCAATTAATACATGACAATTAATTAAGGTTTTTCATCTCAACTAAAAACCTTAATTAATTGACCTTATTAATTATTCCAATCAACCATTCTTTTTATCTAAGGTTTTTGGTTTAGATGCAAAATTAGTGTCACGATCGGGATTCGAACCTTACAATATAGTTTTTTTTATGTCAAATTATCCCGTTTTACATATTCCTGTAATTGGTAAATCATTTGGTATTTCAGATAAGAACCAATTTTATACTTTTTTAAATTCTCAAATTAAAAGAAGAATGCGTGATTTTTACGTTTAATTAGATATCATGTTTAATTTAAATTAAAATTAATTTTCCTATGGTTTTCGAATAGTCCAATTATATTATATTTTAAAAATATTCCACTGTACAGGAATTTGACTTTATGCTTCCTTTTTATTCCATATCCTGTGTTTTTGCAACCTATGAAGAAAAGGTAAATTTGAAATTAAAAAGGGAATAAGCTTAAAATATAGCTATTTTGTGTCAAATTATTCCTTTTTATACAATCATTTAATTGGTAAATAACTTGGTATTTTAGATAAGAAGGAGTTTTATATTTTTTTTAAATTCTCAAATCAAAAATAATCCTTTATTTTTATATTTAATTAAAATAATTTTAAATTTTAATTAAAATTAATTTTCCTATGGTGTTCGAATAGCCCAATTATTTTACAATTAAAAAAATCGCAAACATAAAGGAATTTAATTTTACATTCTTGCATTTTATACCATCTCCTGTGTTTTGTAACCTTTAAAGAAAAGTGTGTAATATTTAATGACCATCAATTAATGATTATTTAAAGATCGTGAGATGGGGTTAGGGTAGAAAAATATTCTTTATGGTGCCAAAGTTTTGATCTTTATTGAAATCATCTTCAGGGCCTGGGATTCATAAGCATTGTTTCAATTATGCAAACACGTATAACATATTAATATGAATTCAAACATTAATGTACACAATATAGAACTTTCAGGTTTAATCAACGTATTTGTTCTCACTCAAAGTGCGCGTTATCTGTGTTGCCGTGTCGCTGTGTGTGTCGTATTGAGAACGTTAGATTTTAATGTTTTTTGTTTATATATGTTTGATTTGGAAGGAGTGGGGAAGGATGTGGGGATAGAAATTGTATAATTTAAACAATGTTTATAAATCCCAGCCCTGAAGATGATCTCAATCAAGACAGAAACGTTGGCACCATAGAGAAAATGCTTCGTAACCTACATCACCCCACCGCGGCTCACGATCTTTAAATAATCTTTAACGAAATTAAAAAGGTTAAATTTGACGGAAAATACTATATATTTTTATATGTGATGTATTTATGTTTATCAAGTGGCCTATAAGTTGAAAAAAGTTAGAAAGTGAATTTCCTTGTTCCTACGAAAAAAATCCTTTTGATTGGAAAAAATCCTTTACAAATAAATAAGTTATTATTCGGAAATCTCAAAGCTAAATAATATACATATTTATGGCGTCTGTAGGTCTAATACTAAAATTGTTTATTTTAGGTGCTGTTGTGGAATGATCATGAAAATTTGAATATATAGACACGATTTTCTTTATATATCATAAATAATTTTAAACGAGGAAAAGTCGTTTTTACAGAGGGATATAGTATGAAATGAAGGAAAAGTAATTTATAATTAATTCTTAACCTGCCAAGTTTTATATAGTTGTAATTATGCTTCCAATTGTTTTTAACCAGCTTCAGCCGATCGACAGGATATAATGAACCAGCAGTTTTGTAAAAATATCTTTTAAAATAATTCTAACTTATATGAATACTTATTCTGTGTCACCTAAAAGAGAGGCATGGTTAAAAGAAAGTTTTTTCCCTTCATTCAATGGAAAAGCCGGATAAGATTTAAAGATATGTCTCTAATGATACGAATGCGTTAATGGTGTTAGGAAACGTCCTTAACACATCGCTGAATGGGAGAGAAAGAGAAAGAAAAAAATCCCTGCGAAAAAATGAATATTGAAGTGCTTCTAATGTGGGGGACCACTTAAGACCCCTGTTAGCTTAGAAGGTGGCTTTCAGTAGCCAAGACCTTCTATCTTAGCGTTTTCCTTATCACAGGGTGCAAATATTTGCTTGTTCAAGGGGCGAGCCTGTTCTCTTTAAATGTCGAAAGTCTGGACCTTGTTATTGAAGCCCGGAAATAATTTCGTTGTAGGGATGCCGACGGAATTCCAGGTGGTGGATATTGTCTTACCAGTTATCTCGGGAGGAAGACCACCTGGTTTTACCCATTTCTTCGGATCGAGAGTGGAAGAGGCACAGATTAATCGACATCACCTGCCCCAGCCAGGACACGTGTCCGATTTTTTCGTCTCCTCCCCCGCTCGAGAGAAGTCCATTAAAACAAAACTCTCAATTAAGCGTTTATACGGTCACACTTTAATTGTTTCAATTAAAGATGTGTGGCGTTCTCAATTATAACATCCTTTAAACACGAAGATATAAAAGACTCAAAATTGACGCATCTTATTAAGGAAGTCGCGTCTCTGTTGAAATAATAATTGATGCAACTGTCAATGCTGGACGAAAGAACGGTCGTCACTTAGGAAATAAAAATGTCGCTGCGCATAAAATTATTTCTTCAAAAGCCGTAATTTTAAACAGACGTTTCGTGCAGTGACCTTCTTATTTTCCGAGAGACAATCTTATAAACAATTTCCGCTTGCTTTTTACTTGATATGCCCGTAGGGGTTCTCTTTCTATTTATCTGTATCAAAGATAATTTTTTTATATAAATATGTCATCTTATCCTACAGAATTGATTCGACGCAATTTTAAAAGATACAAAAGAACAAAAGATTTTTGAAATGATTTTTTTACAAATAATAATAGTTTATTGTCTACGTTATGAAAAAGGAATTAGGACATAACGAATGATCGATGAGCGGCCTTGGGATAGGCTAACAGCCAATATTTCAGGGCTAAAAATATTTTTAATTGTGTCATTTTACCTTTATTTTATGTCTGTTATTTATTCAATCGAGTGTATTTATTTGCTTGGATGGAGGAGCATATCCCCTATTAGCCAGAGGAATGTCGAGTACTCTAGGGAAGTGTGAACGTAATTTATTAGCGTGAATGGTGTTGCTAATCTCCAATCACTCCGAGGATTATCGAGTATCCTGGGGTTGTGTGAAAGTAATTTATTAGCGTGAATGGTGTTGCTAATCTCCAATCACTCCGAGGATTATCGAGTATCCTGGGGTTCTGTGAACGTAATTTATTAGCGTGGATGAAAGAGCTTATCGTCAAATAGCAAGGAAAATCGAGTACTCTGGGGTAGTGTGAATGCATATGTGAATGTAAATTATCAGCGTGGATGAAGAGGCTTATTACCAATTATCCTGAGGAACATCGAGTACTCTGGGCAAGTGAAAATGAATTGTTTCTAAATGTAATTTTTAGCGCGAATGGAATGAGTAGTATGAATGCTATCGTACCATGGTTTTTCTGTTTTTTTTTTTAACTTGAAGGCAGGAGTGTTGATTAATTTACTGGTGTGTATGGGAGTGGGAGGGGTATTTCAGATTACCGAGGAATGTTGGGACTCTGTAGTAGTGTGAATGAATGTGTGAATGGATTTATTAGTGTGAGTGGAGGGGCTTATTTCCAATTACCCTGCGGAAAATCGAGTATTCTGTGGTAGTGTGAACGAAGATTGGTATGTGAATTTAATTTATTAACATGAATGGAGGGGCATTTCCCCAATTATCCCGAGGAATATCGAGTACTCTGGGACGTGTGAATGAATGTATGAATTAATTTATTTGCGCGAATGGGAAGAGGAGGCGCATTTCAGATTACCGAGAAATATTGAGTACTCAGGGGTAGTGTGACTGAATATTTGAATGAAATTTATTAGCGTAACTGTAAGGGCTTATCCTGTGAATCTAGCCAGATGTTTTTTTCTGTTTTTCTGTGCATTTGTTATTTTATCTACATGTGACGAGGTAAAGAGAGGTTACCGTTATACCATATAATATTGTCGCTTGGCTAGAGAAACAGGAAAAGAAATCAGCAGGATTAAAACACGAGCAAGACAGTAAAAGAAAAGAAAAGCAAAATGAGAGCTGGCCAACGTAGCTTGCCCTAAACTAGTCTAAATTTAATTGATCGATTTTTTCTTATCCTGAAAGCGAATGTTCAAATAAGACGCTATTTTCTGAGTCCCGTCAAGGTTTATTTACCTTCCCCTTAAAGGGCGCTTAATTATTCTAAGTGTTCGTCGTGGGGTCTTGATGCTCGGGAGCATGCATAGTAACCAGACTCCTTTTCAAACTGCAACATTTAAGACAGCATTTCTGAAGATAAAGAATAAAAGCGGGATGTTTTCTCAGCCTGACAAAGGGCATCGCGCAATGCTTGGTAACAATCCACCTCATTCGTTTAACGAATTATGTATGAACATCGAGGCTTAATGCCGTTTAACGAAAACTAGGAAACGTTTTATGTTTTCGTGTCGAGACCTCCTCGCTCGCTCTAGACAGGGCTAATCTCCGATTGTGGTTACTTCTTCTATCGATCTAAAAGGGCCATACGGTAATGGGGATTTGTTTCACTGATCAATTATCCGGGGAGTTTACCGTCGGAAACTTCCGTCTCGATAAAGTTTACAATTAAGTCGGGTGAGAAGTCAATAAATTCTCGATTGTTGCCGGAAATAACGCAAGTGTGTTCTAAACGGCTTTCCTTTTCTATCATTAATCCAAATAAAAAGATTTAACAAAAAAAAATGTATAATAACAGTGAAAAGTTACTTTACCATTTTTTATTTACATTGAAATATAAATATTGGGTTGTCCGGAAAATAATGCAGGATTTTGGTATTAAACAAAAAAAAAGAAACTAGTTACTTTAAAGCAATGTTCTTTAATCAAAATANTGACATTCATACAAATGAGTAATCCTGTAAACGTAAACAGAATATTTTATATAGATTTTTTTTAATGAAAACTTAAAATCCTGCATTATTTTCCGGACAACCCATTAGTTGTTTGTTGGGTTTCTTTTCAGGAACTCGACAACCATAAAAATGGCTTTCTTTATATTGATATAGATTTCGGGGGTATCAATAAAAATAAAATGAATTTGAGGGTTGTCTACGTCCTGAAAAGAAAGCCAAGGAATATAAAAAGTCAACAACAGAAAAAGAAGAAAAATATAAACAGTTGTCCATTAAAAAACAGATTCTCCGCAAAGGGACCAACCGCAAGCCGGTAACATTTTTGAACTTCTACTCCTAAAAAGTCCTTCTTTGCCGAACAACCTACAACATAAAACCCTTTCGATCGATGTTTTCGATTGTTCTAATTTTACATTTGGTGGGTTTGTTTCTCTCGGTAAAGATATCGCCAATGACATTTCTTTGAATTCGACGGGAGACGAGTGTGGTGGCGTGCGCGGGCGTAGGATGTGGGCACAGGTGTCCGATACACAAACGTTGAAAGCAGGTGTCTTAATGTCACCTGCCTCATTCGCGAATCTCTCAATCCACAAAACGAGGATCTCAATCGGTCGGTTCAAACAGATTAATTTATCGCAGACCCGGCAGTCGACGTCTTCCTTATCCGAAAGAGTCGAACAAAAAATTTAAATCCAAGCCATATGATATGCAGGGTAGACCGCTGTTTTTCTCAAAAAATAAAAAAAATTAAAAGGCTTTTTTATTGTACGCTCTACTTTCTACAAAAATTACAAAAATTTGGTTATTAAGTGGTAACCACAATATTAATTTGCGGATCCTTCAAATTCATTCGATTATGAAAAAGTCCATATGTCACTTTTCTAAGAAATTTACTAAAAATTGTAACTAAAAACACCCACTGTTTGACAGAAGAGCTTTTTAACTTTTTTTCGCAGGTTGAGCAGTTTTTGATAAAACCAGGGGGGTTGTCAGTTGTAAGTCGACAACCTGTATATCCACCACTAGGTGTTTTTTTAAATATAGTCTTTATCAGAGAATGTTCTAAATGATGTCGGCTACCAAAGATTAAAATTAAATAGCATGCATCAACTGCGAAAAATTTCAAAATTTTGGTTTTACAAATGGTAATCTAGTTTCTAATTTGCAGATTCTTCAAATTCATTCGATTATGAAATAAATTTATATGCCACTTTTCTAAGAAATTTACTAAAAACTAACTATTGTAATGTTTGACAGAAGAGCTTTTTTTCCCAGGTTGAGCATTTTTTAATAAAACCGGGGGGGGGGCAGTACTAAGTTGACACTTTTCTAAGAAATTTACTAAAAACTGTAATTGTTGCAATGTTTGACAGAAGAGCTTTTTGACTTTTTCCCAGATGGAGTTGGTTTTAATAATACCAAGGGGTCATTAGTAAGTTGACATCCTGTATATCTACCACTAGGTTTTTTTAAATATAGTTTTTTTTCAGAGAAGATACTAAATTATGTTGGTTAACAAAGATTAAAATTGTGTATAAATAGCTCGTATCAGGTGGGAAAAATGACAAAATTTTGGTTTTTTAAGTGGTAACCTACATATTAATTTGCATAACCTTCAAATTCATTCGATTATGAATAAAATCCATATGCCACTTTTGTAAGAAATTTACTAAAAACTGTAATTATTGCAACGTTTGACAGAAGAGCTTTTCAATTTGTTTCCATGTTGAGTAGTTTTTTATAAAACGGGGTGGAGGTCACTAATAAGGTGACATCGTACATCCACCAACTAGGTTTTTTTTAAATATAATTTTTGAGAGATCCTAAATGATGTTGATTAACAAAGATTAAAATTGGGTGTAAATAGTATGTATCAAGTCCTCAAATTTACAAAACTTTGGTTTTTCAAGTGGTAATCTAGATTCTAATTTGCAGATCCTTCAAATTCATTCAATTATGAAAAAATCCATATGTCACATTTCTAAGAAATTTAGTAAAAACTTTAATTATTGCAACGTTTGACAGAAGAGCTTTTTGACTTTTTCCCAGGTTGAGTTATTTTTCCACTAGGGCTTTTTTAAACCAGGGGGTCATTAGTAAATTGACATCCTGTATATCCACCACTAGGTTTTTTAAATATAGTTTTTTTCGTCAGAGAAGATACTAAATTATGTTGATTAACAAAGATTAAAATTATGTGTAGCATGTATCGAGAAAGAAAAATTACATTTTGGTTTTTCAAGCAGTAATCTAGATTCTAATTTGCAGATCCTTCAAATTCATTCGATTATGAAAAAACTATTATAGTTTTGTCGTCTGGCAGAAGAGCTTTTTAATTTGTTATCCAGATTGAGTAAGTTTTGATAAAACCATTTCATCAGTAAGTACACATGTATATCTACGACTAGATTTTTTAAAATATAATTTTGTACAGAGAAGTTACTGAAGAATTCATTAGAATTCGTGGTCCGACTGACGGAATAACTTTTTTAAATTAATTAATCTTTATGTAAGTTATAGGTTGAGATGGGAAGTTGGTGTCCGAGTGGACCGAGTCACGTTAGCTCAAGTGGTAGCGGTGTGTTTAGCCGAGGGTCGTGGGTTCGAATCCAGCTCGTGATACTGACTTTTTTGTCTCAACCAATACCTTACATAAAGATTACTGAACAATGTTGATTAACACAGATTAAAAGTGTGTACGAATAGCAAGTATCAGGTGCAAAAAATTTACAAAATGAAAATATATTTGCCACATTTATAAGGCAAGTTTTTCTAAAAATGTTTTTTCATTCGCGCTATGTTCCAACCCCGATTAAAAAAGTGATACTTTTGTATTATTTATCGCATGATCGTGGCCGATGATCCAGGCCGACCTCTCTGGTTTTGTCTGTCAGAACAGGACAGGTCCTTCACCTCGTATACCCAACCTGTCAAATCTATCTATAAATATGAGAAATTTGGCTCGAATAGAATATTATTTATTTACCGTTTGCAAAAGCAAAATATCTGACAATCGTTATCTTGTGTATGCTATTTTGGTCCCATTTTTATAAAACTCATACCGCTGACTTGGAACGAATGCAAGTAACAATCCGGTAGTTTTCGGTGTGCGAGAGTCATTAATATTAACACCGGGTGGGAAAAGTGCAGAAACGTCAAGGGTAGAAGTAACATCTGCCAGTCCTGTTTTATCGAAAAAAAAACAAAACAAAAAACAATTAAAACTGTTGTTAAACAATCGGGCAAACAGACCATGGACGGATGTAGCCAGCTTCGAAACGCGTCTTGGAAGCCGGCGGTGGTGGTAGCGGAACAATGATATAGGAATTAGGATAATTCCTCCGTTGTAATTAGAGGTAAAGAGGAAGTAGTGAGGGACGGACGGAAGTAGGACAATACCGGCCTGGAACTACGGAGTGGGCATTGGCCTCATATATCCGGCCAATCCAATTCCAAACACATCATTTCCTTCTTTCCGCCAAAGACTCAGGAGTTCCGGCCTCTCACTTTAAAGCCGGCACGACCACTTCCGACCGGACATCTACCTCCGTCATACTTGGCTCATGATCTACAATGAACCTACCTCCACATCCAATTATCCGCCTCTCCTCCCTACTTACGCTTACTTTCCACCATATCACCGTCACCGCTTCCGCTCCCCGACTTCCCCTCAATTGAAACGATTTAAGTTATAATTTAGTTTTAAATGCCCCTCTTTTAAAAGACAGGAAGACCACAATCTCTGCGAAATTAGCCTCGTGAGCTCGATCTTTTTTTCCATACATTACAATTATAAAAAATATCAATGACGATTTACATCTTAATTAAAGATCAAACCTGTCGAGTTCTGACACATTCTTTACTTCAAAATTCATTTATCTCAATTTGATGAAGATCCAATGTTCCAAGTAACGATTTGTTTGTTTTCTACTAGCCTCAATAACAATTGGCGTAGCCATGACGCATGCGTCAGTTTTATAACATTGACATTATTAAATTCGCATTTAGTATATCCGAAAGCGTCGATAATTACTGAAAAATTACATAAATCTTCAATTCAGTTCTTTGTTAATTGAAAAATGGCAAAAAGGAGGGGAAATTCAAAAGGTGCGGTTGAGATGGGAAGTTGGTGTCCGAGTGGATCGAGGTCAAGATAGCTCAAGTGGTAGAGCAGCGGCGTATCAAGCCGAAGATCGTGGGTTCGAATCCCGCTCTTGCCGTTGACTTTTTTATCTCAGCTAAAAACCTTAATTAATTGTAATGTATTAATTGGTCAAGCGGACCACGAAATTAGTGAATTTAACTTTGTTAATTATTAAAAAAATGAAATTTCAAATCGTGTATATTTTCATCCCCTCGTCAAGGTATTCGAGGTGAGTCAAGGTAAAGACATCTAGTTTTCATAATTCATTTAACGAGAGAACAACTCTTATGATGAACAAATGCAATTCCGGCTGTTATAGTGTATTTTATGAGCAAATATTTTTCAGGGTAGTTGTAAAGAGAGCGAACGCGAGTTTATTTCTTAATTGGTTTAATTCCAAGACGTTAAAACTCTATTTATTGATCTATTTTTCACCTAAGTCTAAATTGGACAAGACCCGAAAACAGAACAGAATTTAAAACTTATATATATATATATATATATAGCAATAAAATATATAATAAGTAATATAAAAGTAAAAAACAAAGTTTAAAATTTAAATTACAAATATAGAAACATTTCACCTTAGCTCTTTAAACTTTTACAAATTTTTCTTTCGAAGACCATCAGATTATCGCCAATTCAATCAAACAGACTTTACACTTAAGGACGGATAATCTCACGATACATTTAGCCGACGACAAATTTGTCCTGATTGTTGAACAGCACAGAAACTCGTAGGGACGTTAAAACATTGAGAAAAAACATCAGGGGTATCAACAAATCCGTAAAAAAAAATCGAAAATTCATTTTGTCAGAAATGCAACTAAATTTAAAATGAAACTCTCAGTAATATTTAAAAAAAATGAAGCACATTTAAGGGAAGAAATTGAAAGTTTACATAATGGCGAAAATGTGAAGTACAAAGGACATAAAATATCTGGAGGCAAGGTTGGTAAAAACATGTTTTAAATTGAAACAAATTGACTGATTGTAAGCGTTTGTAATATAGAAAAAAGCCGTTTTGGAAAATTCCCCCCCTCCAGATTTGGGACAGAAGAAGAAAGAAATGCTAGGTTCCGTTATATAAGTTGTTATTTTTGCCTAAATTTAACTATTTAAAAGGGGCTGTAAATTTGAACTTTGGATATGTTTTTTATCCTTATCATTTTGGCAGAATTGAAGGCGAAGGGAGAAAAAATCGATGACATGACTTGCAATTGTTCAGTAGTTTCTGGTAACAAATTATCGAGGGCGAATTGTAGTCCAAACTTAAATCCGTTCGCATACCCCGTAACCACCGTCCTGTAAACGACACTAATCTAAATTAATCTAATCGAGGAAGGCCGAACTTGTAATGAACGTCTAATCGACTGGTAAGGTGACCCGAGAGGTGACCCACCGTAAGAAGGAGTTCTTATTCTAATCCATTGAGCAGGGGAACGTCTGGGTACTCCTGTGGTACGACCCTAAGATAATCCCACTTTCGATTCCTATAGCCCATTCACAGATATTAATTTAATACCGAGGGAAATATTCTATCGGTCAAATTCAAGACCTTAGACAGCTACAAAATTGTGCGTACATATTTTCCAATCGAGATAGTACTTTTTAGTCTTTTATTGCATTACCCCTTGTGGGAGAAAACGTCAGTTCTATTTATAAAAATTTGAATGAAAGATGTTGGTTGTGATGAAAAAGTTCGTACCACGAGCGGGATTCCAACCCACGACCTTCGGCTTCTTTCGTATTAGCCGAAGGTCGTGGGTTCGAATCCCGCTCGTAACACTAACTTTTTCATCTCCACCAAGAACAATTAATTGAAATAAAATAGTCAATTAGACTACTAAACATAAATTGGTTAGGAGGTTTATTAGACACGTTTGAAAATTTCCCCTTCTCTTAAAACTTGATTTTCCCATGATACAAGGTTTTTTAGGTTTGATCTACCATATTCTTAAAAAAAAAGAATGTCCGACCCCACCAAGTATACCATTCAAAAGTATTAATATAACTATAAATATATTAATATAAGTATAAATTAAGCAGTTTTTGTGAAATATGCAAATAATTAGGAGGTTTCGGGGGCGTCGGTGATCGCAACTGTTTAGACGCTGACACGACGCTCACCACTGTAAGGCAAAGGTCCCGGGTTCGAATCTAGCGGTCCCGAATTTGAAGCTGACATACTTACAATGGTCTACTTTCAAAAACACCGGCACCTTATGACCTCTGCTGTTGCGAAACCCCGTAAAAATAAATTACTAAACAAAAAATAGAAAGTTTCGCCATACTTTAGTGAATTTTCAAAATTATTCAAAGATCTTCAGCCGTTTCAATTTTATAGGTTTTGTGACAATGGAACGGCTAGGATTAGGCACTGGACTGAAAGGATTCAGTAGGTAGATAACTCATTTTTTTCGATAATTTAACGTACAGTGACTCACAGATTTGTTCACATCGGTTAAATAATTTTCTATTATCTCTAGTTTGCAAATCCCTGTTAGTATTTAAACATACTGAACTGTTAGTAAATAAAACATTCACCCAAATATTCTATATTTATGTTCACATCTTTGAATTGAACCAGTTTATTACGAATCTTCGTGTGACTCGGGTTACTTCATTGCAAATTTCGTAAAAACCATTCAATAATTCGTCTTAAATTTGTTATCAGGTATCTTCAATTTAGTTAGTTTTCTTACATATTGAAAATATTTCCTTTCCTTAATAGTTATGGTCTATTCCGTTTAATTATAGTATGAAGCCATTTTCAACAGTTTTTAAAAGGATTGATGTAGTTTTGAAAGCCAAAGGACATACAAAATATTAAAGGACTTTCTATGACACAATCAAATCGTTTACACACAATAATTTATTTTACATTATTTTTATAATCATGATAAAGGTTCAATTTAATTTTTTGGGTGTTTTTTTGTGCTAAGATAAATAAAATTATTTAAAAAACTACGTTTATTTGATTTCTTACAATTGTTTTGTAAAGTAAATAATGAAATAACACAATTTGTATACAGCTGTGAACGAATCTGTGTCACTCTATAAAAAAAAGCACTCAATTTCGATGAAAAATGGATCTTCACGACAGAGCGAATCGGGAAACGCTTTTTTCAGCATTCTATTCCATTTACATTATATTGTATTTTTATTATAATAAAAAAAATGTTGCATGTAACTTGGATACTTTTTGCTTACATGATGATTTGTATTTTTAATTAGAAGAAAACAAGGGACTTTGTTCATTTTCCTGTATGGAGCAAACCAAGAAAAAAGTGGTAGTACTTATATTCTTAAAATTATGTTAAATTATGTAGTTGTTCAGAGCAACTATGAAAAAGCAAATGGTAATTGATGAATTCAACAACGTTTAATTTCCCTTCTAAATTATGTTATTTTTAATAGGAGACTTTTCAATTTACAAGAAAGTACTCTCTGATATTAATTATACTATAAACGTTTTACATTTTATTGCCCATTACAGGTGCAATATTGTTAACAAATCACGGAAAATTTTTGCCTGTGCCAATTGGCAGTTTTTTCTTTTTGGCTTTATTGACATCTTTCTCAAATTATTGATTCGAATAAGAAATAAATTTCTTGTTGGTTGTTGTGGGAATCAGTCAAAACACTTTTACGCGAAGTTTCGGAAGTTGCACTTCCTTTTTCGAGGCGGAACTTGAACGCCTCAAACAATTATCGGTTTAAATTTTGTTTAACATTTTATTTTTTACTAACGTTATAATACGTTTTATGAGACCTGGTGTGATTATTTTACTTTTTGGTCCATAACTTAGTTTTTTTAAATCGAAATATATAAATCAATTAAATTCTGATTGAGCCAAATATAAGAAATTCAGACATAGATTTTCAAAAATATTTTATTTGTTTTAAATTTTATTTTTGATTGATAAGCAATAAATTTTTAGAAGTTATGAAGTAGATTTTTAATGTGAAATACAATATATCGATACTGAACGACAATTGATTTGCGGTTGATAAAAATTCTGGGTCATCCGGATGACACGCTGAAAGCAGAATAAAACAAAAATTTCAAAGCAATCGATTTTGTTTTCAATACAAGATTTCCTTATTTTTTATAATTAGGGATCTATTTATTGTTTAAAGTAAACCGTAAAGCTGAGGGACTAACAAAACTGCGTCTGAGGAAACTGTAGATTTAGAAATACAATTTAAAAAATGCCAATTGCCCTTTTGGAGACAAATTTTGAATTTTTTATTCTCACAGTAACTAATCCGCGTAGCGCGAATACTTATTAATTGTCAATGGATTAAGAAGGAGACGATTAAGCCGGAGAAAATATCATTATTTTGTTTGTAGAAGTTGGCACGGAATAAAATAATTTTTAGGGGCAAATATAAGAGAATCAGAGGGAGATGACGTGTGGCCCTGTTTTTCAAGATTCGGTCTTTTATACATAACTCAGCAGCTAGGAGCACGAAGGTGGTAAATACAAGAGCGTCACAGACGTTATTTACGGTCGCACGGAAAACCCTTGAAAATATATTAATTTTAAAAAGAGGCCTCGTCCTGTCGATTATTAAAACGCTTTTAAGAAAAGTTGTTTTCGAATGAGGACTGCCCATAACGTCGGTGAATATTGTAAGACATCTACTTTTCAGCGCGTCCCCTTTCCTATCGATTTTTTTTCTCAAGTTTTCTACACCCGATCACGCTAAAGGTAGACTAATAGCCTCTTTCCTTCTTAATTACACCTTCCCTGTTGATTTAGAAGGTATTGGCGTACATGCCAATCCACCCTTTGCGAAGGTTTTTTTTCTTATTATACCTTCTCAATCGCTCCAATCCTTAATTACGAAACTAACTTTTGTATTTCTTTCTCTTAAACCAATTATTTAAAAAGAACAACCAGACCCCTCCCCGCCACTTAATATACAATAGGGTCACATCCTCCTTTCATCGACTGTCTAGTGACGGTAAATTATTTACTCGGTAGCTACTTCAGGACCGGCTTTGTGTTTTCTCAATATGCATATATTTACGCCGATAACCATATATCGAGACTGTAGACGTTAACGTCTTCTTTATTCCTCAACCCTTTAATAATAAACTTAGCGTTTCCCGTTAGTGCTTTATAAATATTTGATTTGATCAAACGTGATATAACCCAAAACGAAAGAATACCTAAGAATTGTTATTAAAATATAGCCTACACAAGCTAACCAACTTTCTAATTTTTTAATAACATAACAAAAACAAATAAATAAATCAATAACGATAAAGAAAGAACATCGAATCAACTAACGAAAAAACACTAAAGCCTACTTCATATATGTTTAGCGGTCATAATTGACCTATTTAATTGTCAATTAATTGCGCTTCATATCTAATGTCTTGGTTGAGAGGAAAAAGTAAGTGTCACGATCAGGATTCGAACCCACGACCTTCGGGTACAAAAGTATAATGAAATTCTCAAAGAAAAGGGATATATTTTGTATAATATTATGTAATATTAGTTTACCATCTAACATTTACAAATTTAATAGTGTAAAAGTTTACAAAAGTAAATTAAATTTCTGATAAGCTTTCCCTCTTTATAAACTTTTTCTGCGGTTTTACTGACAAGATGATTAGGCTACAGTACCGTGGGATCACCGATTTTAATCGAAAAATATTAGACACGTCAGAAATTCATGCCTGCTGGCCTTTGGAGCCGAGAAAAAATACAGTTTGTACATAAATTAATTTTTTAAGTATGGTTTTACGCCGAAGAAAAAACAAACTTATAAAAATTTAATTAAACATTGAAAAATATGCAAGCTTGATATCGTTTCCGTGAGTTAAACCGTCTTCTCTTCTCACATAAAAACTCAGGATCCTTTATTCATTGTAAGAGGTTAGTTATGATAGATATGGAATAGACTTCATTCTCAAGAGTTCCCCATGTAGAAGCTTTTAGCTTGTTGTTTTTTCCTTATCTGCAATATTGTGCCAAAGAATTTTTTTGTTTAATCTGTACTATTTCCTTTATGCTTTAATAGAAGTTTTAGCGTCTTATTTTTTGGTAAACCATTTGTAACCGAAATATCAAATATGGTAACTAACCATTGAGAAATTACTACGTGTGTTTAAACCTAGTTTTGTTTCTATAAACTTAATATCTGTATATATTTACTGTATATATTTACAGAGCCAAGAAAATCTACTTAAAAATCAGACTAAAACTTTGGAAAATCGTGAAAATTTATCTTCTTTTTTTTCTTTCTATTTTTCTTTTGCTTTAGATTTTAATACAAACATGAATCTCTCATGGTTTTCAATTGGTGTAATCAAACTTTCGATAGGATTAATATTTTATGAGATACGGAGGACTTTATGGGAAAGATGTGAAAGGTAACAGAAAAAGTGAAATATCTCGAATAAAATTGAGAATCCGACTTGGAACAATGGGGACTTTTTAGTTCAATTTGACATCCAGGATAACTTTACGAAGTTTGGACGTCTGTTATATGGCATTCCCACACCTTGGCTGAGAGAAAAAAAAAAGAAAAATTAAATTTCCAGCAACTAAACGTTCATTTTATACTAGCGATGACTGACCATTGAGAAATTAAGTATATTTATTTAAACCTCATTATTAAAAGTAACTTTTCTGTAAGCGACCTATCTTTCACTTTTTAAAGAGCCAAGAAAATCATGCTTGAACTTTAGACAAGAATCTCACAAATTCGTAAAAGTACATATTCTAACTGATTTTGTATTTTGGTTGCATAAAGTTTCGATAAAAAAAACTTATAAAATTTTTAATTCTTTTTTTAAAATTTTGATGTAATCAAATTTACGGTACGGTTATACGAAAGGTTGAAGGAACACAAAAATGAAAAATCACAAAATAGGACAATTAGGACTTTTTAGTCCCATTTGAAATATGGAATAACCTCCTAACGTATTGACGTATGTTCACGGGACACCCTGTATAATAGTATGGGCAAGTCAATAAAACCTTTTTTTCCCCCGTGATATAAGTTATTTGGCTTGTCTTTAGGTTGACATTTCTTAATATTTCAATTCTCTTTATTTTATTAAAAGAAATTATCTAAAAAAATATTATTTTATGACATTTTTGTCTGTTTTGACTATGGTTTTGTACTTCTCAGTATAAAAATATTAACCTTTGACATTTCAGATCTCAGGAGATAGTTTTGAAAATTATATTTTTTTACGAAACAGATTATTAGTAAGGCTTAATTTTATGAATGTCAGAACGTTTTTCCGTTTAAAACTGACTACAGTGAAAATATGAAACAACAAATGAATCAAGATATTTATATTTTTTTAAATGCTAAAATTAAAGTGACCACGATCAATAAATATTAATTTAAGAATTGAAAATTTGAGGTGCATTTGGATAAGAAATACGAAATTTTCTATTTGATCAATTGGCTCATAGAAACGTATGGCAATAGCCAGTATCAATGATGGTTTTTCTTAAATATTTTATAATCTTGATGAAAACGTCAAATTAAGATGGAAGCCTATATACCTTTTTTAATTTTGATGAAGGCTTATAATCTTCCACCTCGTGTTTTTTCTTTCTGATGATGAAATTAAATTGTTTTCTAGCCAGAATGAAATTAAAAGTCGACTTTTCCTCAAAAGCTATATAGATGGATTTGATGGGGGCCACTCACTCAATCAAACGTCAGTTTGATCGTCAAAGGGCCAAGCTATTGAAAATCCATTTAAACCTGGGATGATGCCAGTTGCCATTTTGTAACAAATAAAGGAGTGGGATAAGGTATAATAAAGGTAGGCTGTGGGCGGACAGTGGGCAGGCCCTCCCACCATCTTTTCAGCCTTGTCAGTCACATCGTACGTGTATGTTCCTGATGTACTTACGCAACGTACTGACGCATCCTCAGCGTGTTTATTATTAGTCGATTTCCCTCTTAAAATTATCCGCATTAGACTTTTTTTTCGCGTGATGTCATACCCTGTAATGTCCCCTCTATCAGTATTGATCATATGCCTCAACAGACACGGAATGCAATAATGAAAACAACCTATTATATATATCTATATTCATTTATTATGGAAAGATGAACGGTTTTTCTTAAAAGGGAAAAATACTAGCTAATATACAATTGATCGATACAAATTGATTTAGAAGCTTATTTGACCCTTAGCATGCTAGCGCAAGCTCCTTGAAACTTTTTGACTGATTTCACTTAAAAAAATAAAGTCTAGTTTGAAGGAAGAAATTCATCCTTCCATGGGATGGTATATCGCTTTTTTTTTTGGGGGGGGGGGGTTACATTTCTCTTCTTTCTCCGTACAATTCTAGGTTTTCTTTACTTTATTTTCCATTGTTAAGCGCTTTTATGAGAAGGTGTTTTATATATATTTTTTTTCATTGCTTAATCAGTACAAAAATTTAATCGTAATTTTTCTCTCTCTTCTAGATTTATCAAAATGTGAAATTAATTAAATCTATCTGAGACGAGATTTTGGTGTCAGTTGACATTTTTTTAAATATTCAACATTTGTAATAAAAGTTACATTCCAAATTGTAATAACTGTTGAAATAACGATTTCAAATATGATAAAACAACAACAATTATTGCAGTGATTTAGTGCAATTAGGCAGTTAAGATTTTTCCATAAAAAATTAAAACTTGCAAAAATTAAATAGTTTAAACTATTTTTTTTTTAATTGATTGGTAAGGCAAAAAAGGTTTATGACGATATAAGTTGAAGCAATGTAAACATTTCAGATGTAGACAATTGGAAGTAAAAACTAAAGTAATAAAAAAAATCATTTAACATAAAAAATGGACAGTTTTGTATTTATTAACAAAACCATTTTTTCAATTATAATGACTGGCTAAAATCTATATGTTCTGAGATTTCATGGGGTATGAGGAGCAATGAACCTGTAGTTTCCAATCATTTTGGTCCGTCAGGCGCGATTACGCTTCTCGTCATCTTCAGAGCTTGGTTTGTCAATTAGCCGAATTCTAACAGACCCGTAGAGCAGGGAGACTAAAATGATACCGAAAAAATCCATTTGTGCCTTTAATTCGATAGATGTTTTTATATTTATTACTCTAAATAAGTGGATTAAAAATAAAAATAAATTCTCATTCTGATTGTTTAAAACAAAAACTCAAACAATATTTTTTAACAATTATTTAAGATTTTGTTCTTCAGTGTATCGATGGGTAAAAAAATACAACTTTTCCGTAGAACAAGATTATTTAGTTGTTCAAAGAGAGGCCAAAAGGTTACCATTTTCTCAAAATTTATCCGGTCTAGTAAACTAGTACTATGTTTTCGTAGTTATATGTGTTTTAAAAAAATGTACTACAATAAAATTTATGACAAAATTCTACACCTGTTTTTGAAACAAAACAATTTATTTCTCCACTCATGGGTGTGTTTATTTAAAGAATTGCTGCGTACGATTGTACGCTTATTGTTGCACCACAAAATTAAAAAAGAATCTGTTCAGTATGATGAAGAGTTTTGGAGAAAGGTGGACTTAAATGTGAAAAAATATAACTTTTCAACAGAAGTTGATGGTCGTTGAGCTGTTCAAATAGAAGCCAAAAAGTGGCCATTTTCTCCAAATTTATTTAGTCTATTTCAAAAAATCTTTTTGTATTTTATTTCTATCACTACAATACCAAATCATAGTTGAGATTTTTTAAAATAGTTGAATTGATAATTTTCTGCAACAATGTAAAATTTTAACAAAATTGTATACCATTTTTGTTTAATCAAATCAATTTAATTAAACAAAATTGTATACCATTTTTGTTTAATCAAATCAATTTAATTTATTTAATCAAATATGCTCGCCACGCCTGGCACTATCGCCAAGAGTTAATATTAGAATTTAATTTTTGAATATTTTAAAGCCTTGTCATTCTAAATTGCTGGCAAAAATAATTTATATATCTATACTTATTGTAAAATAAACAAAGAACAAAAATTATTGTTTATAATGTATGTTAGTAATTAATGTAATTATTAAAAATTGAATTATCAATTGTAATATTTATTTAAGGATGTTTTTTTTCTTTTTTTCTTTTGTACTTTTTTCTCTGTGTCGACCAAAAATTTAAGTCAAATGAAAATCGACCTCCGGCAGACGGACCCTCCAGCCGTAATTTTACTTTAAATTATATATTATGTAATGTTTATAACTTTTCTTTTTTGCAATAAAGTATTATTATTATTATACCATTTTTGTTTAACACACTTATTTTTCCCAGTTCCTGGGTATTTTTTTAAATAACAATCCTTGGTACATAATATTTATCTATTGTTGCTATGCATAGTAGAGTTAGTTCTATACCAAAATTAAATATCATACGAGCATATTTTGACTGGAACCGTGCGCAGTCGATTTTTTGACGCCTTGCTTGCTAATTTATCTTTAAACGTTTTGGTTAAATTGCGAACAATGTGATCGAGAGTTCCAGGAATAGTACGATAAGGCGCTTTATGCATTGACTTGTTCGATCAATTCAAAAGAGCGATGGCAAAGTTCATAAGCCACGATGGGGCAAGGGTGGGTAAAATGCACCATCTTTATTGCATAAAAGCCCAGAAAACAAAAACTTAAATGATAAAATAATATTTTTAACTTCGAAATAAGGGAGGTAAAATATTAAACCGTCTGTTTATCAAATAAGCGCAAATATTTAACCTTTTCAACTTTTGAATATCCATACGAGACATTTATCAATTAATTGATTCGTTTTTTCTTTGTGGGTTTTTACAGCCGACTTTAACGAAGGATAAAAAGTGAGAATTACGGACATATCTTTATAATATTATGTACCATCTTTACTAAGCCATGCAAAATTATTGAGGTCTCTCCCGTTTCACCCATATAAAAGTGGAATGTCTGATGAGCCACCACACAGGACAAAAATAAAATAATCGATTAATTAATTTTTTTTAATTGACAGGGAGTATGTTTAGAGGGATGTAAATATATTCGTTGAGTTCGGATTTCTGCCATGTAAAGCTCTTTATAATGACTATTAGAACAGAATAGATTTTTATTTACTGTATGTTTTTTCCCAATGTGATAATTTACAGGGGCTCTGGTTAGACCTGCATAATCTTTCAATAATCATTTTACACAAATGAAATAGAATTAAAATAAACACCGAAACCTTCATGTGAAAAAGAAAAGAAAAGCGTCATATATTAAATTAATATTAGAGTCTTCTTACTACAAAGAAACACAGGAAGAAGTATGTACAAGTTATCCTTTTTCCGTGGATTAGAAATAAACCAAATTTTGGATATGCTTGCCACTTTGACAAAACACTCCACTAAATAAATAAACGAACTACCGTAAAATGACTGGTTAAACTGTACATTCATTCAGTATAAAACGAAACTATAAAAAAACATGGCTTTTGTTAATTATTGAGTGCATGTGTTATACAAGCGCCAAAAAAAGATGTTAATAATAACATCAAAAATAGACATATCTAGATAAGGGTTTTGCAATGATTTGAATTTATTCATT
Organism: Cimex lectularius; assembly: GCF_000648675.2. NCBI lineage: Eukaryota > Metazoa > Arthropoda > Insecta > Hemiptera > Cimicidae > Cimex > Cimex lectularius. Next base: position 196,237 of record NW_019392720.1, on the reverse strand, counting down.
AATAATGTAGGACCTTCATTTCAATGCCTCTTTGAGAAAATTACATAATTAAGATATAAACCGATCAACTGGTTCTGGAGATACTCAAACTTTTAGATAAGGTGATTTAATTGTTTATAAATTTGAAATTTGACATTATAGAAAAATATGGATAAGGTTTTCCTGCTCGTACAAATAGCATACGCTGCATAGAACAATTTATAGTATAGCTGTTTTTTTTTCTATAAAAAATTTCATTTAATCATTTTTAGAAAACCCCATTTGCATAATTATTCTGTTGTTTTTTCATATATTGTTGTTTATATAGTAATTATTTTCCCCATAACAACAAACTTGTCAGAAGTGGGTATTATATTTTGAATTTAAGATTATTACAATGGTTTTTCCATAGCCCAATTAAGTTTACACGTTCTTTTTGAAAATATGATTCATTGTTTATGCTGGAAAATCATAACCAATCACAAGATCATCATCCAGTTGGCAGAACCAATCTTTGGGATTTTTTGAGTCCCTTAATTTTTTGTTGTTGAAATGCCGTGCGTTAAAGTTCTAGCTAGTAATCTCTCTTTTTGCAATGAAAGGACCTTTTTCCTTCGCTTTAATGCCATTAGTCTCACAGATTGTCCTATTGCACCTGATGTAATGAATGGGACCGGTTAGAGAAACACGTTTTTTACGAACTTGAGTTCCACTTTAGATAGCTCCTCAATGTGTGAGATTGCTCAGATTTCCGAAGAAAACAATGATGTGCCTGCAGGACGGATTGAGAGTTTAAATTTTCCTTCTACAGAATCTCACCCTCCCATGAAAAGAATTTCCTTTACTTTATCAAGCGCTTGAGCACCTTTTTTTAAGGAATGAGCTTCTTTATCGAACTTACCATGTTAAATGGGCGCCCTAAATAAACGTAATCATACATATCCTGTATCGTTTACTCCAAAATATATGTTTTTAAGCTTATTGCATATCGAAAATTAGCGGAAAACTATTACGTTTTTTGACATTGACACTTAACGAACTTTTCATGCTATGCTGACTCAATGCATTTAAAATAAGCTGGGCTTCTTGCTTGAGCCTGAAAATAAGATAATGTCATCTACAATGTAAGTATGTAGTCATCTAATCTTACTCCAATTAGGCTTTGTTCATTTAATTTTTTTTTTATAAAATCGGATAAGAACCAAGAAAACAGTGTTGGCAACAAAGTCCTTGTAAAACCCCATTTGATATATTCCTTTTTTCGCGAAAATTAGCGGAAAACTATTACGTTTTTTGACATTGACATTTAACGAACTTTTCATGCTATGCTGACTCAATGCATTTACAATACGCTGGGCATCTTGCTTGAGCCTGCAAATAAGATAATGTCATCTACAATGTAAGTATGTAGTCATCTAATCTTACTCCAATTAGACTTTGTTCATTTAATTTTTTTTTATAAAATCGGATAAGAACAAAGAAAACAGTGTTGTCGACAAAGTCCTTGTAAGGCTCCCTTGGATATATAAATTTTTTCTCGAAAATTAGCGGAAAAATATTACGTTTTTTGACATTGACACTTAACGAATTTTTTATGCTATACTGACTCAATGCATTTAAAATACGCTGGGCTTCTTGCTTGAGCCTGCAAATAAGATAATTTCATCTACAACGCAAGTATGTAGTCAAGTTCATCTAATCTTACTCCAATTAGGCTTCGTTCATTTAATTTTTTTTATTATATAAAGAAAACAGTGTTGCCGACAAAGTCCTTGTAAGACTCCCTTGGTATAAAAGTGTATAAAAAATATATACATTTTTTTTTTCGAAAATTAGCCTTGTCATAGAGGCATTTTATAAATCTTATTATTTTATTCCTTACTCTTATCTCATTTATCCTGAGCCAATGTGACTCATGACAGACTGAATCAAAAGCTTTCTGAAATCGACAAAAAGGTACTTTTTCAATCTGGGTGTAATGGATAATTAGCTTATTCACAACAAATAAATTATCGGCTCTTTTCGGTCACCTTTTTTAAAAAGTAAAGTGAGAATTACTGTAGACCATTATTGGGGGATATAACGACTTTTAATAATTTCAAGTACACCTTACCTCACCCCTACATCACTAATAATCTGACCGATTTCATTAATTAATTCGTAATATAAATGATTTCACGGTTGTCAATTAAATATTATAAACCGAGGGGAATATAATTTCCCTCCTTCTGAAGACAATTTCAACTCGCGTCACTTGTTGTTTCGGTTTATTTTTAATTACCTTCTAATTGTCCTGGTAATATTATCAGTAAACACTGACTGAGTTGAAGAGAGTTCGGACGTATTAAGGCGAGTGGTTATAAACTGTCACTTGCCGAAAGTAAGTCACGATAGCAATATTAATTATTAAATCGTTAAACATACATCTTTAGCGTTTAAAGAAGGAAACAAAGCGTTTGTTTAGGAAGGCTTGCTGTTATATTATTAAATGCGTCATTAAAGATTACTATCTCTCAATTCTGGCTTTTTTCCCTTGTATATTTCTTGTTTTATATACAAGGTGACCCGCGAACGTCAATACTTCACGAGGTTATCCTACACGTCAAATTGTACTAAAAAGTCTCTATTGTCCGAACTCGGATTCTATTCAAGATATTTCACATTCCAGGTTACTTGAATCTTTCACAACTTTATTCCATAAAGTCCAACGTAATTCGTAAAATGTTACCCCCATTTTAAAATTGATTAAACCAATGGAAAGATCATTGAAAAGTTCGAGATTTATTTGTTTTATACTTAAGGAAACAAAATACAAAATCACCTGGGAGTTAAACTTTTACGAGTTTCTGAGATTCATCTTTAAAGTTTAATTAATTATATACAATTTTTTCGAAATGAATCGTTAATAAAAAAAATGTTTCTATATGAAGCTGCGATTTGCTTACAATTGGAATAAACGGGGAGTCGAAATGAGAAGTTCGTGGCATGGGCGATCCAAGTCACGATAGCTCAAGTGGTAGAGCAGCGGCGTATTTAGCCGAAAGTCGTGAGTTCGAATCCCGCCTGTGACACAAATTTTTCACTTCGAAAAAATGGTGTATAATTAATTGAGTAATTATATAATTAAGAATAAGCTGATAAAAAATAATTAAGCAGTTACTTTTAAAATTTAAGTAACATTTTCTTGGTTCTGTAAATACTAAAAGATATGGCGGTTACAGAAAAAACAATTTGACTTTAGCAGTGACAAATGGCTTAAAAAAAATTTGTCATTAAGATCATGAAACCTATTAGAAATTAGTGAAAATAATGAAAAGTAAACAAAGAAGACACTGGTACAAAACCAAACATAAGAAAAAAAGACAAGCTTGCAAAATTTCAATTAAAAGTTGAAAATGACCGCTTTCTTGAAGATTACAAGCCACACATCGTTTCCTGACAGATTTTATGATTGCAATTCTATTAAAGTTAAGGAAAATAATACAAAATAACCCCCCTCAAAATAAAAAAGGTTCTTTGGTACAAAATTACACATAAGAAAAACCAAAAAGAGCAATACAATTTTTCAGGAAATGATGCTATGGTTGCATTTTTGAATAAGGTGGACATTTTTAATATTCAATTTTTCGAAGTTTATTTGTTTCTTTTTTTTATCAATTTATTCTAGTCTTTTTTATAAAAAAAACAACAACAAATGAATCTCATAGTTTTCTATGCTCTTTCCATTGATGTAATCAAATGTACCGAAGGACTGACATTTTATGAGATACGCGGGACTTTATGTAATAAAGTTGTAAAAGGTTGAACAAAATTGAAAAGTTCAAATTGAGAAGTGGAATACAGAAGAATCAGACTTCGGACTATAGGACTTTTTAATCCAATATAGCATGTAGGATTTATTGGTGTCTGTTCACGGGATACACTGTATACAAAACGTATGCAGATATGCATGATAAATTCTTGACTGACCTCTTTAAAAAAATGACCAACTTACTGAAACTTTGTAAAGTTAGACCTCGCGTCCACTGGGAGCAGAAAACTGCGAAAAGGTCCCCGATTCGACTTCGTCCGAATGGCCATGAAAACGACGAACGATCCAAACACGTGTCGCTGAGTCAACCCGCGTCCATTGGATCCGACTTATTCGTCGGAAATATTGCGTAAGGCCTCGCCATACGCCAAAGTAGCGAGACCGAACGGATCCAAATCAGTTTGGATTTTTTCTGGGAACTTGTGCGAACAAGTACTACTGCCCTCTACCCCTGTCATTTGCCCAAACCCACAACTTTCTCATTCATATGATGTTTACTAGTCTTTACTTTTATTATTACAATAATAATTGCTTATAATGAAACATTGTTCGAAAAATAATTTTGAAATGTTTTTATTACCTATTTAGTACATTTAAATATTATTTTTTTAATGTAAAGAATTTCCAAAATATTTTATAATCAAAACGGAGATTATCTGTTTCTTATGAGCTTACTGCATATATTCATGAGATCTTCAAAGAAAGGAAGCTGGATATACGCACTAAGTAATTTCTTTATAAATGTTAGTTTATCCATTTTCAAAACTTCAATGATTGAGCAATTTTGTTTTTAACTTATCATACAGCCAGCCGTTTTTGAATAAAAAACGTCTCTCGAAAATTGTTGTTTTTCCAACATAGAAGCTATTTGTTTAATGTAACTGAATGTGTTCCGGTTCATTCGGAAATAACGAATGGGGTGATGCTTATTATTTTGTAGATCACTCTATACTCTATAAGTGAGCAAATTCACAAAACACCTTTTTTTTCTTATATAAATACTATATATTTACTACTAAATACTATATATTTTCCGACTTGTCTGTCTTAGGTGTACACAGCGAAGCAACAAAGGCGATTCTAAAGTAATCAATTCAATTCAGAAAAATCGTCTAAACTCTGCGATAGCCCGTCTGCGATACACTCGTCCATACTACATGCACTTAATTCGAACGAATACTGCGGCAATGGACTCAAGAACGCACGTAACAATTCAAGTGTAGATTATTCCCATGAAAGGTTTTTTTTGGCAGATCGCAGTTTTCTGCTCCCAGTGGACACGAGACCTTATTTCAGTCTTTGATTGAGAGTCACTGTATAAATATTTGAACAATAAATTTTAATTCGTACAAAATTAAAGATTTAAAACCTCAGTGAAAAATATTTTTTTTTACAAATTCACACTCAACCACACACACAAATTGTTTGATATGCATTTATACAAGCCATTGGTAAAATGTAAACAAGCATAAAAAAGCCAAATATTAATTTTAGTTGAAATAACAACTCTTGTATCTGTGTGTGTTTGTGTGTGTGTTTATATGACATTTTTTTTTGTTAATGTAGGCTAATGTATTTTTGATTAAAGAAGCCCGGTTTTGACATAATACTTACGGCGTTAGTAAAGCATGCGCTCCAGCGATTCTCTGTTTGTATATTTGATTGAAAAATTCAAAACAAGGAATTGGGAAAGGGAAAACAAACAGGGTTAAAAAGCAAATAAATAAAAACAACCAAAAAATAAATAAATATAATTTAACAAAAATATATACAAGGAAAAACTAAAAAACTAGGAGAACAAATACAACACAAAAAGAAAATAATAATTTCAAAATCAAAATAAAACAATGAAAAGGAAGACGGGTAAGTGAAGTGCGTAACGAGGGTTGAGATTATTGGTGAGAAATGGATGAGGGTTGTGCATATTTCTCGGGCCGGTAATGATTGAAGAGTTTTTAAGGAGTGTGGTTGGTTCGGGTCGGGGGTGGGTTATATTCATTAGAATGTTGGATCTTACTCTCCGAGGGGTCTGAGGATAGAAAACAATTCCTTCACATCCCTTACTCATTAACACACCCTCTTAGCGAGCCCGCCTCTTATAACCGACCCCATATCTTAATCTATCGTCATTTTTACCAAAGGTAAATTCCGACAATCCCGAGTAACAATCGGATTAAAGTCCGATTAAAGTCCCGTTTAAAAACGTCGTGGGACTTCGGTCGTACAGGGAAAAAGAATTTAACAATAAATGAGTGTTTTCCTTTGCTCTTTACGATTTAATGGCCATGGGAGGTGTAACCAGGCGACTTTGAAGTGCCGACAGTTCTTGCCTCGTTCTTATCCGAGCCCAGGGGTTTTCCGCGTTGATCACTTTTGCGATTAGATCGATCGGATCGCGAACTGCGTTTCAATGCTCAACCGTCCAAATTGCTAGGCTTAATTAATATCAAAGCCGACCTCTCCGCCTTTTTTAAATGCGGGAAAGTTAGACACTCGAGAATCACGAGAGTGGAGGGCGTGTATAAATGAAATGAGACCTTGGCAGGAACCGATCGAGTGAGGACGGAGTTGGAGGCCAATTAGCGGCGATTTACTCCCCGGGTCCCTCTCTTGATTATAAGTTTTTGAGACAAAAGTGGTCATATTAATAAAGAAAGGGGGAAAGCCGAAACGAGCGGGTCTCGCTTTTTTCGTGAAAATGTAACAACCGCGTGATAAAATCAACTTTCATAAAATTTACAATTAGTCTTAAGATTCGTAAATAAAAGACGGGCAAGGGACTAGAGTGGCGAGGTAAATAGTTAAGCCGAGAAATCCGCTAACGAGGCCTTCCGATTCACACACCTCCCTACCTATTCACGGGAAAAAGTTTTTTTTTCTAAATCTCTCTTTCGGTACATAAATTAATCCCGTATCCTCGAGAATCTACTCTTCTAAACTCAAAACATTCACTGGTTAGAAAAAAAAAAAAAGCGAGGTTTATGATCATATATTTTCCTCCGTTCCAAGTGATTCTACACAATACAGCGGTAGGATATTTCGTACAGCGAAAAAAAGATGAGAGGAGACGGATCCATTTGTCATTAATTACAAAACACAGTCCGATGTTATTACAAGGTGCACACAATAACAAATTGAAAAATAACAGAAAAACAATTGAAATTCGCTCGATCGTGTTAACTGGCTTCCATGCGTTTTTCTTTCTCCGACTTACCTTATGCTAGATGGTTGAGGGATATCGCGTAAAGTCGTCGTGCTTGCCGTCTTAGGAACTATGAATTTGCAATGTGAGCCCCTTCTGGAACAGAAAATAGGAACGAATTAAAGAAGACTGATATAAAATTGTTTAAGAGGACTAGATAGTGATATCAGGGAGCATCCCTAAAGATAACTATTACTTCCTTTCGTCCGTTCCAAAGAAAGAAGCTGCCGTCGATTTGACCGGATAAACTTTCGGCTTACGGTCCAAAACGACAACCGGCCTTCTCGCACAAAACGGCACCCTCAGTTTGCTCACTCAATGGAATTATCTACCCCCTTTAAGTTGCTAATCCGGCGTCCACTAACTACAATCTTTGCCTGCGATTACTCCTAGGTGACCACTTAGTTTCTCCCCATCAGTATCTTACCCAAACTTATTCTATTATCTCCCAACTTACCGCAAACTCAGTTTAACTACATTATGCTTCGTATCATTACCTACGGCCTTTTCAATTTGCGACTAGTCGCCCGGTTGAATAGTACACCATTAAATTCCATTTAATCCGTTTCAATGAGCATCCCGCCCAAATGGAACGTTTTCGACTTTAATTCAAATGAAAATTTGAATTGAATCTTTACCAAATGCGGACAATCGCTTATCCATATCCGCAATCGTGTATTCGATGGTGCGATCTTTAATTATTTTTGTTCAACTTATAAACTCATAAAAACGCGTTCATTGAGGATAACCATGACTAATTGTTTTCTCATGATACACACTCAATAAAACATAATTAAAATAAAAAACATTAAAAAACACGCCAAGCGTTTTATTGTTATTATGTCAACGTTAATCAAATTGTTAAAATTATAAAAAAAAGCAACGTACTTAGCGCTAGGAAAAAATATATTACGAGGCTGTGTATCAACCTCCTCGGTGAAACTTTTTTTCTTGAGTGAATTTAAAATTGTGTCAATTTATATTTACATGACTGTGCAGAACACTCTAGTACGAAGGAGGCCAACTAAGACCGGCGAGTTGTCCCTCCTGCCGTGAGGCGCGCTATTTCGTCCTGTTTCAAGTTAGTAAGTAGGAAAGGCATGAGAGTGCAGCTTTTGGACTTGCGAAGGCGGGAACTGGCACGGAACCACGGAATTCTGGAGCATTCCGTCCCGGACTCCAGAGGGGACAATACCTCACTTGTATGTAATTAAAAAAAACGACGCGAAAAAAACCATGACGACCGAAGACGCTGTCAATGCCGAGTTGTATATTCATCTGAGACCCGTTCGAGAGGAGACACTGAGTTTATAAAGGGTGCCAGTCACATCCAGGTGTTCAGATGCACTCGTCGATGTCCAGGAAGGGCAGAGTACGCAGTCGAAAGGGAGCGAACGACACCGGTATCCAGGCCCTAAGGACGAAGGCAGAAGCACGTCACACGCGAAGGGTCAACCGACGAGTCGAAGTTGGAAACCGGTTTCGAAAAAAAAAAGTCGAAGCACGATTTGAAGAACTTTTGTGAAAAAGACTCACCTCCTTTGAACAGGCAGAGTCGGGATGGAATCGTCGAGTGGTCTGTCTTGACGTAAAAGAGTCCAGTTGCGTGGTGTGTTACGAGGGGGTGGCTGGCCCGGGAGGCCGTGTTCTGTGCGAGATTACCTCGCTCAAACTCACAGCTCCAAAAAACGGAAGGAAGCAGGGAGAGAAGTGCGCCTGCTCCCTCCCTTAGCAGTCCTTCTGTGTTTTTCCCTCCCCACCACACCATTCCCACCCCCCCCCCCCCTTCCAACACCGACTACCCGCCGCCCCTCCACCGGGCCACCCCCGCGACAAAACAACCTTCTCACGATCCCCAGATGTTTCCCTTATTCTTTTCTTACCCCCACCAACGGTTTCCTTACTCCGCCTACAACCCCCACTTTCGCCCGACGCTCCAAAACACCCCCTTGCAGCCTCCCCCTAATTTTTCGAAAATGCAGCCCTCAAAAATTGGCCCTATTCCTTTTGATTGTTTTTTGCGCTTACAAGAGGACAAACACGACAGATCCTAGAGTTTTCAAAAACAATCATAAAAATTTTCCTTCTCATTTTTCTCCTTTTCCTTTCTTTCAATTTTTTTGATTTTTTGTTTTGTTGTCGTATAACTGAAATCAAATAACGAATATAATCGTGGATTTGTTTCACTAAACAACGGAAAAAATCAGCTGTAAAATTTAAAAAAAAATTTTTAAAGAAGGAAATGCAAGTTTATTAAGTTATTGCTGGCGTTGAAATTTCAATTATTTCAAGTTTCACTATTTTCTAGAGTTTCTTTGGCTGTAAAATCTCCATAAAATAGTGAAACCTGAGACAATTAAAAGTTTACACAAATTACAATTAATTGTCTCAGTCATATACTGATAAAATTTAAAAAAAAGTTTATTTTTTTCCTTCGTTGAGCTTTCTTTAAATTAAGTATGACGTTGGAACCTACGTGAACTTTAACTTTGGTATAAAATTGCTTATACAAAAATAAATGTGTTGTTCAAGCTCATGAACCTACATCGTAAAAAAATTAAATTTTGTTTCTTGTAAGCTGACAAACAAAATCCCGTTCTCTAAGTATTAGAAGTTATCTTTCACAAAAATTTAAATAATCGTCTCGCGTTTTGTTTTTTCAATTTTATATATAGATTGGTTCAGTTTTGCATTCGTGATCTTATGTCGTTACACGTCTAAAAAAATAACTTAGAATCATTGTTGAATATTTGCTTTCGACTTTTCACCGATTTTATCGAAAATTTGATGTACGGAATTTTGCCCGAGAACTTAGAAACGAAAACCATTAGACACGAAAAAGTAGGGATTAACCAGCCTTGATAGCTTATCATTTTTTTTTGTTTGTTAAATGAACGTCATTCTATTTTTGAGACGTTTTGACAATAATTTACATCGAGACATCGTCTATTTAGTGTGCACTACTTGTTTAGAATAATAAAAATGTACAAACGAGACATTTAAATTATAATTGTAACTATTTAGAATGATAAAAAAAACAAGACCTGACTGATCATTTTCAGGAATTCTCGACAAATCGACGATAAAGATAGATAATGTATAACGTGATAATAACTTTATTTCAATATTCTTCTATGAAAGTTGATCTTTTGTATGAATTGAATAAAATAAATTCATTACTTATGTTGTCATGTATGGTATGGAAAACTCAAAAATATAAGAGTTCGTAACTTAAAAATGAATTGCGAAAAATTAGAAACGATGCTTTCCATTGTCCGTGAACATGTAACATGAAAAGTTGTTGATTATATGGATTGTCGTAGTTTTGTTTACATGGACTTTAACGTTACACTTTAATGATATCGTTATATTTTCCTAACTATTTAAAATAATGTGAAAAAAAGACCTTTCTTCGGTACAAGTGACGATAAAGGACAAATTACAATTTCAGCGTTCGATCTTAAAAAAGACCCATTGTTCTTAAATTTCACTTCGAACGTAGTTATTGTAATTTCAAAGGGATGGCCATTCCGTCGACAGTGTTGGAATTGAAGTAAATTTCATGCGATAAACATGTGAACAACCCAACTAACCGGTCAAGAACGACAATTTTTTTTTTTAATATAAAATACCTCGTCAAGGGACAAAATGTGTTTGTTTTCCCTCGGCGAGGCGATTTTTATGAGTGTTTTTTTTTTAAATGAATCTTTCGTCGAATGCGACAGGACACGTTATGACGGTCAAAATTTGACAACATGGTTTTTGACGTTTGGAATTGTTTTGATCGTTAACATCACCTCGGACTCGGTCCTTTGTGTGAAATGACACTCGACGAGGAGTCGTCTCGCGGAAGAAATCTTTGTGGAATGTCGTGTCGCGTGTCGGCGGTCTTCTCGGACGCGCGTAAGACGGCCGATGTGTCCTCGTGTCCCCCGAAGACGACAGCCACCCCGATAAACTTCAACACGGAATAGGACCCGATCACCGATGCATGTGACGGAGGCGAAAATTTTCAAACACCCTCGTCGACCGGCACTGGTCACGTTGTCACACCGAGTAATCTATTCCATTCGGAGAAAAAACAAGCTCTTTAACTGCTTACCTGAAAGCGGAGAGGTAATCCTTAAGTGGTGTCAGATGGCGAACACGGTAAGGTGTTAAATGTAAGAAATAGCATTGAGACGATGGAGTTAAGACTTGTAGGAAGGAGCCGGCCCAACTGTCGTCTCACCGAGCTTCTCTCCCGCCGTCGTTTCGAGCGCATGAGTAAAAACGAACGAGTGCCTTCACGGGGGATAGAGATCCCGCCCCCTCCTCAACGGCATCTTCCGGGGGTGGCGTGAAATATTTCAACCCTCTTCTTTCTCAACCCCTTGAGCGGTGGCGCTCCGCCGAAACACGGGCGAACTCGGGCCGAAGCCGTCGCCGCCTCCAGTCCTTCACAGTTCGTGCTGCTTTACCGGCCACCCTGCAAAGTCCCCCTTTCACCCTTCTTCCCCCAACTCAACCCCAAAAAACAAAAATGACATACAGACAGTCGTGTCCCAATCAGAATAATATAACATTAGGGGGGTTGTCACCATAATGCCTGAGCATCGACAATGGATATATTTCGCTGATTGGTTGAAGTGCCGAACACGCCGGGGATTGATAGAACCACGGGCAGTTTCTCTTGGATTTTTCCTGAGATCGGAAGGTTTTTTTTTGATCGAGAGAAATTTGAGGACTAGGTCTATCAAATTGGATCAATCTTCAGTTTTCGCAACATTCATTTTTTTAACGCCAGTGAGCCTATTTTTGTTTTATTAATGAATGTGTTTTTTAAAAAATTAAAGTCCTTTTTTATAATTGTACTCAAAAGTTTTATTTTTTCGTTCCTTTGCCCCATTCATCGGATTGGGAAAGGTTCTGCAACAATTAAGTTTTAACTTTTGTTTAATTACATATAGTGCGTCATATCACGGATAAGGATCTTAGAGGCAAATGTGCCGATTCACCCCCAACTGCTATAAGATTTACCCTGCCAACGTCCCTCAGCAGGGCCAAATGGATATTTCACATTTTTATTGATTCAACAAACTGTAACTCCGTGATTAATAAAGTAATAATAAATACCTACATTGTTGTAATGTAACATGTAATAATAAATAAATTAATACAGCCAATATTATTTTTTTTATAAATACCTACATTGTTTTTACCAATAAATTACTGCTTCTTACAAGATTATTTTACTTACGAAATTTAGCACTACAGGTTATCTACTCTCGTATAAAAATCATATGAATGCAAATTAAATTTAAATTTTTCTTTCCTTTTGGTTATATGTATATAGTAATCCTGTACATGTAAGTACTAGATTTAGACAGGAAATACTACGGAAAAAAATTGAATACTACGGAAAAAAATTGAATACTATGGAAAATAATCTTTATTGAAAAATATAACTTTTTTATCGTATTTTATTGTTTTCGATTTATTAATTCAAATTATTAAAATATTTTACGGATCTCATTGTAAAGTTGATTTTACCAACACTTTCTATTACCGGTTATTGATTGCCTTGATCATTTATGTAAAAGTGATGTTGACTAATAAAAAAAAGTTGACGCTTTATGACTTCACTCCTTCTGTTAACAAAAACAGATTGATATCAGTTAATTTGACTTAGACGAAAATCGGAAAACATTTTCTGTGATTTTTACATATTTGAACAGATCGTAATAATATATATATGTTATTTATATATATTATTGTATTTATTAGTTAAACCCCCTAAACAATTATATTTAATACATGTTTATATATTGTTGTACATATCAAATTCCAGTCTTAATAATATATGCTGAGGCTTAGGCTCAAAAATTTTACAGACTTAACAGAATAAAAACTTTACACCAATGATTGATATAGTAAATCTATGCTCCTTCCCCAATTCACAACACAATAAACAGCAATAAAGCAGACACAGTAAATAAATAAAAAAGCTAAGTTTGTTTTGGGCCAAAAATGTCTGTAATTTTATGGGTTAAATCTTTTTTTTCCCGACATCATTCTTTTTGTGGTTACAATCATAGGTGACACATGTATTTATTTTATTAATATTTAAGTATGAAAATAGACAAAAACTCATATAATAAGCAGCTGGCTGCAATATAGATTGGAGATTTTAAGAAGGCGTTTCTATGTTATTGCTGTTAAAAATTGTTTTAAAAAATGGTTGGCCTTCGAAATAGACTAAACCTGAACGTAGAGTTGAAAAAATAATAACACGTAGAATCTAATGTTTTGCAAAAAGTATTTCGAGCTCTTTCAGCAATTTACAAAACGAAGCATAATAAATCCCATAGTTAGATGGTTAATTTGATTGTTGATAAGATTTTAAAAAAATGAAAATTCATTTTGAAAGGTAGTCCATAGTTTTGGTCGACTGGCTCCAAGTTTACGAACTATTTTTAATTATTAATAATAATTAGTCATCGCCGTGTTATAATTTACAAAAAAAAATAAATATATAATAAAAAATCCGATAAAAACGATCTATATCTATTTAAGCATGCCATGAGATATTTGTCTGTAAATTCTTAAATTAGAAAAATTAAGTGGTTATCCTTCGTCCTGGAAACAAGATGTGGGGAAACACGAGGGATAACCGACTCAAGCCGGTGCTGCCATCTGCAACTGGGGATGGTGGGAGGATTCCACCCCCACGAACCCAGCCACCCACTTTCATAAAGATCTTCAAATCCTTCTGGATCTTTTATATCAAGTACGCGTTACCGATAAAGCGTCATTTTTTCAATTCAATAAAATAGTTTTTCTTAATTCAATGAAACCTCTTTCTAAAGGGGAGTCACGGTGCCATTTTTGTCCTCTTTCGGGAAGTGTTTGAGAGATGGCAACTGGTTCAAAATTTGAGTTTTACAGTAAAAAGAAATAAAAAGGACCTGCCGGGAAGAGAGGATAGCTTCTTAATAAAATAATCACTGAAATTTTTATACCATTTCATATTTCTAAAAACCTCAGAGCTGGCGAACGTAGCACAAGATGGAACGGAGAAACCTCTTGCTAAGGGACTTCTGTAAATCACTTTCGCCCTATTTTTGCAGATGTCGCTTTCAGAGAGATTTTTACCATCTGATAACACATATCAACACTACTTTTGAAGTATTAATTTACATGAATTTTTAGTGACTTTGTGATCTTTTAAATTTTTTCCTCCTTTCCGTAAGAAGCACTCCATTTCTTTCATTTAAAGTAATTAATTTAGTTTAATGTCACCTAGTTAAGGTTGGAACTATGTTAACATTAAAAAAGTTTGAACTTAATCTGAAATCATGAAATGAGGACTACATCTGACGAAAATTATGATTGAGGTTGAAGAAGTTAACATATTCACGGAAACACTCAAATTCAATGAATCAATTAAATAAAAATTATAAGACGTTTTAACACTCAGAGATCATTTATGCTATCTAAAAGAAGAATTTAAAAAATGCTATCTAAGAAAAATTAAAAGACTAATCTGGCCAATCCCTTTCACAGGGGTTTTCTGTGTTGCTAGTTGAGGACGGATACGGCAGTTTGCTTGAGACTTCAGATTGCCCATTAAGTAGGGATTTACATACATAGAAAATGCATCTTTTGTGCGAGTGCTGCAACTGTCCTGTAAATCGAGGGGTCTCCCAAGCAGAGGACTCCTTTATCGGAAGTTTCACTGTATGTTGATATTTATAGATTTTGACGACGTTTCAACAAACACAAAAAAAAAACCATGTGGTTATATTTTTTACGACAACTTAACCTTTTTTTAGTTACCTAAAAATCCTAGGCGATGGTACGTAACATTAACACGTAAAATAAAATTCCTAAATATTTGAGAATTGTTTTTTTATTTGTGAAATAATTGAGCTCTTAGAAGACCATATGAGAATTAATTAAAATTAAAATTACATATTATATAAAATTTATTACAAAATAAAGGATTTTAATTTTAATTTGAGAATTTGAAAAATGGGTTAGTATATAAAATACTTCATGAAAATTAATCAGAACTAAAATAAAAAAAAATATATACAATTTAATACAAAAATGAAGGATTCCTATTTCAATGTGAGAATTAAAAAAAAAAAAAATACACAATCGGTTCATATCTAAAATTCGGTATGAAAATTATTTACAATTAAAATTAAAAGTTATATAAAATTAAATAATAAAAAAGTATTGTTGTTTTAATTTGACAATTAAAAATAATTTTATTATTATCTACAATGCCACATGAAAAACCATCACAATTAAAATTAAAAGTTAAACAGACACAAATTGTTCTTTAATAATTAAGAAAGTGTTGATTTGAAATTAAAAGGGTTAATCTGAAAAAAAATTCTCAAATATACAGTAATTTTATTTTATTGCCTTATATTTCAAACCATCTCCTAAAATTTTTAATGCTTAAAAGAAAAGGTTTTTTTCAAGCTAAAGAAGGTTAATTTGAAGTTAAAACGGATTAACTGGACGGGAAAAGTTATATAGTTTACCTGTTTTATTAAATATAAAGTTATCATATAATCCAAATTAGCTAATTTTTTGCGCGTTTATCGGTTACACAACACTAACATCTTTGACGGTTCAAATATTGGTTAACGGATAGTTCATTAAAAAAAAAAAAAAAATAGAAAACCTACTACTGAAGATGCCGAAACTCTCATCAAACGACGTTAACAGTTTGTTCAAAAAAACACTACCACCTTAAGTTGCATGTAAGATGTGACAACTACAGAAATATTTGCAAGAACAAATATAAGCTGAATGATTTTAACAGGTCCCTACCCATCATGGGTGGTATGCGAAAAGTCGCGATGAGTACCGGAAAACGTTCACACACACACACCCACCCACACACACCCACCCNCTCACACACACACACACACACACACACACACACACACACAAAACTGTATAACTAATATGACAATGGTTAACAAATGAAACGTGTATTTTCTGGAAGCTTTTCGACCCAATGTGCGACCCGAATTTTCACCTCACCCATGGATGAAAATTGAAAAAACTATCACCCACGTCTCACGAGAATATACTGTTGATATAACATCTACCGCCATTTTCAATCTGGAACATCCTTTCGCACCGACTAATCAGTAATTCGGTATTAAAATGCAAAAAATAATAATTTTCGCAATTAGGGCTTGGCAATTAATTAGGCTGGGCGTTGGCTGTCGTAAGACCACGAGAGAGTCTCCCAGGAGAATTCCGTGATACGGTCTTATCTCTGCCTACTCGCCTAATGGCTTTATGCCGCTGCCTCTCTTAATACACAACATTATCAACGCTACCCCTCGAGAGATACTAACACGCACTTACACCAACCCGGCAAGAACCGACATCGGAGGCGCTTTACCCTTTTTCTAATCAAGGAAGAACAGGAATCACAAAAGACACCCTCCGTCCAGGCTTGAGTTCGCTGTTGATCTAATGCACGCAGCTTGTCATTCTGTTTGAAACGCTTACTTCACATGTAAAGGATTAGGAAGAAACAAGAAGAAAAATAGGTAAAGGTGGATTGGTAGGCGTAGAGATGGAAAAAGCCAGAGATATATTGGGTGAGAGAGCTTAAGAATTAAAGAGAGAAAGAGAGAGAGAGAGAGAGAGAGAGAGAGAGAGAAAAAAGAGTGAAAGAGAGAGAATAAGAGAAAGGTCGAGAGTGATTGATTGAGAGAGAGAGAGAAAAAAAAAGAGTGAAAGAGAGAGAATAAGAGAAAGGTCGAGAGTGATTGATTGATTGATTGATTGATTGAGAGAGAGAGAGAGAGAGAGAGAGAGAAAGAGAGAGAGAGAAAG
>NW_019392720.1:139020-178566 GCF_000648675.2 Cimex lectularius | reverse complement strand
AGAGAGAGAGAGAGAGAGAGAGAGAGAGAGAGAGAGAGAGAGAGAGAGAGAGAGAGAAGACAGACAGAATAAGGGAGGGAGCGAGTGTGAATAAGAAAGAGATCGAGAGAGAGACAAATACATATGTATATATGGAAAGAGAGAGAGAGAAAGAAAGAAAAAGAATGAGGGAGCAAGTGTAAGTAAGAGAGTTTGAGATTTAGAGTGCATGAGGAAGACAGTTAGTGAGAGAGTTTAAGGGTGAGGGCGAGATAGATAGGAAAATAGATAGGTAGATAAATAGATAGATAAATGGTTAGATAAATAGATAGATCGATAAATAGATTTGTAGATAGATTAATAAATAGATTGATAGACATAGGTAGATAGAGGTAGAGATACCCTTTGGGAAATAGGAAAGCAGAAACAGCTAAGTTTCGTCCACCAAAGACTAATTGAGCAAACGTTCCTTGAACGTCATGATGGTAGTTCTAAGATCTATGCATTGATTGAGACAATTCGTTATCAAACACATGCACCAATAAAATAAAATAAAATAGATATATTTTTCACTGGCTAATAGGCGACTAGTGAACGTAAATGGCATAAAATTTAATTACAACGTTTCTCAAACCGAGCCAATTTTGTAAAATCGTGCAGAAGAATATCAAATGATGAAGTGTATCCGCAGCTTTGAGTAAATTATGAAAGTGGAACTGGGTTTACACAGTTTTACGGCCGGTTTCCCTCTGGCCAGTGTGTCAAAGTACATTTTCCAAAATCACCAGGATTTCAAGTGTAAGTAACGACGAAATGTCCTTTGTATTTTCGAATGACTTCTTATTGAATGAACATTGACTCAATAATAAGTTCAACGTTTGAAATTTTCACAGCGTCCTTCACGTCAAATAAGGAGTTTTGCTGACAAAGCTGACCAAAACCAGACTAATTCACTAGCACATCGATAATTTTTTGACAGAATAGCCTAAATTTTAGGTTAAACTAGCATATTTTTGACATTTGTTAAAAATCTACAAAAAATTCTTTGTTACTAGCAAGCGTTGTAATTTAGAAGCATAACACTGAATTACTGTAAGAATGCGTGCATCAGCAAACGTTACTTACTTTATGGGTTTAACTTTTCATTTTCACCTCTTTCTTAAAATCCAAACCGTTGAAAGTGGAATAATAAAATTTAATTAACCGCAGGGTATGAAAAACAACAAAAACTCTAGTATCTGCTTTTGTAATTTATTCTGTTAGACGTTTCTAACTACATCTCCATCTTCGGCTGTTATTTAGCCTAAAAAAAAATATTTGTTCATGGTGTGAATTAACATCTAATTGCATCGATTGGTTCTATTATTGAGATTAGAGAAGAAGAAGAAGCCCTGAATATGCATTTTTTGCAATCTTTCTAGGTCTAAGTTTAGAAATGTCATAACGATTTATGATAAAAATAAATAAAATCTGATAGAATAAGACGACGGCCAGTAGTATATTGTTGATTAGGCCATTTGATCTGTTCACCGTGATTAAACACGTGTCTCTGTTCACGATTATCTTCTTTGATTAAACAAGTAGCATTTTTTAATGTATAATTTATATCTAACTTGTACGAAGCTTATTTAATCTGAGAATTAGGCTACAAGAATGTAAAAATAAACAATTATCTTCTACGCCAATCATTCGTTCCAGGTTAGAAAGGGATTTGGGTGACGTCCACCTAGTTATAGATGTAGGTAATAGCTTTTGAACGATTTCTTTCTGACGAGTAGCTATCTTCACAATTTTCCCATCGTCACGAAAGAAAAACAAACAACAAGATGCAATAAGAGAGAGAGAGAGAGAGAGAGAGAGAGAGAGAGAGAAAGAGAGAAAAACAGAGAGAGACAGACAGACTGAGACAGAATGACAGACAGAATGAGAGAGAGTAAGTGTGAGAGAGAGTGAGAGAGGGTGGGAGGGAGGACCAGAGTGAGTGAGAGAGTGTGAGTGTGTGAGAGTGAGGGGGTGATGAGAGGGGGAGAAGAGAGGGGGAGAGAGAGTGAGTGAGGAGGTGAGTGAGCGAGAAAAAGAAATAGTGAGTGAGAGAATGAGAAAGAGAGAGTGTGTGAGTGAGAGTAAGAGAGAGAGTGTGAGAGAGAGAGACAGAGAGAGGGTGAAAGAGAGAAAGAGAGTGAATGAGTGAGTGTGAGATCGATAGATGAGGAGAGAGAGAGAGAGAGAGAGAGAGAGAGAGAGACAGACAGACAGACAGACCTAGCGAGGAGGTGAAAAGGAACAAATAAATAAGTGAAATACGCTAATCATTATTTTAACTATTCTAACCACCCATCTTGCAATTTGTTTGACCTCAACTGGAAAAGTTTTTCATTCTCTAAATTAGTCAAAAATGTAATTTATGTTATCATAATAATTTGAACAATATCGCCTGTACTTCATGCTACACGTCTATTTGTACTTACTACTTCTGACACATCTTCTTAAACGAACCTGTTTATGAGGTACCCAATTAATTTTTATTTATTTTTAAATTCACTAATTTCGTGGTCCGCTTGACTAATTAATATATTACAATTAATTAAGGTTTTTAGTTGAGATAAAAAAGTCAATGGCACGAGCGGGCTTCGAACCCACGATCTTCGGCTCGATACGCCGCTGCTCTACCACTTGAGCTATCGTGACCTCGATCCACTCGTACACCAACTTCCCATCTCAACCGCACCTTTTGAATTTTCCCTCCTTTTTGCCATTTTTCAAATGTCGTGTAATCGGATTGGATTCTCGACGACAAATGAAATGGCCACGGAGGTTACGATATCTCTATCTGCTCTAAGATCTCCAGATGGGCGTGAAAGAGTGTGGAGAAGGCGAAATGAAAGGTACGAAGCTTGTTTTTTTTCCCAGAGCCAACCTTTTCAACGTAGCTCAGTGATGGTGTGGGGCGGGAATTTCAAACGAGAGTCGCACAGAGTTGGTTGTTCTTCGTGGAGGGTCTTTGGCGGTCAGTCAGTATGTTCAATGAAATTTTGGAACATCATGCGTTGCCTATCCTCCATGAAATCAGCGACAATCCTATTCTAATGCACGATAATGCCCGTCCACATGCCGCTCCCATATTACAAACGTACCTTCAACAGTATAACATCAGGGTCTTAACCTGGCCAGCCCGTTCTCCAGACTTGAACCCCATCAAACATTTATGATATAACCTCAAAAGAAGAATAAGAGCACGTGCATAACTTCGTGATAAACTCCACTATCTTGAAGGGAATCTACGTGAAAAATGGACTAGCCTCCAGCAAAGAGACATTTCCAGACTGGTTGAAAGTATGCCGAGGCGTCTTCGAGATGTAATTAATGGCAAGAGGAGGAAATACGCGATAGTGAAATGTTAATTAAAAATCTAAAACAAAATTTTTATCTGTTCGTCTTTTTTCCTTAGCAATTTACAATTTTATTTCTTTTTTCGACAAAGACTCAATTATTAAACGTTAAAAACGATGAAACTTTGATTAATATATAAAAATATATACAAGTCAAGTTATATTACAAATGGGTGGAATTTTTTGCCAGTCAGTGTATATAAATTCACTTTGACCTACATTTAGGATTAAATTTTTGGTTTGCTAAGTTGTTGAATATGGTTGCACCAAAGCACTTTATTTATTATTTGTCGTAATTTTGACTACGACCCAATGTTTCACTTATTGACCGTGTGGAAATAAAACTGTTTTCGTTGTTAGAAGAAATGACAATATTTGAAAGTTGGCGTGTTGTGATTCGGTATTGAAAATATCCCGTGCGATCCTAATCACACGTAAAAAAGAAAGACATGTGACCATTAAAGAGTTTAACGGCTACAAAAGTGTTCGATTTTTCGTTATTAACCGATTAAATAATTGGGGGGGGGGCAACGATTTTCCACATCGTTTACCGGAAAAGGAATTCTTCCAACGATCCACCACGCTTATAAACAATTTTAATTGATTTTTGATAACACGTATCATTTTTTGCACGCAGAGTTTAAAATATCATTCGGTAATATATATCAGCATGTTTAAAGAAAAGCACAAAAAGTGAGTTTTCGTTTTAAATTGATTACAATGACAAATAAGTCGATATTCGAAATAACATTGATCAACATTGATTAAAAAAGACGTTATAAAAAATATTATTTTTATTAAATCGATTATGTTTAGTGGTCAGATTGACCAAATTACTTCTTTCAATTAATTAATCTTTTTATGTAAGGTCTTCGTTGAATGAAAAACTTAGTGTCACGAGGGGGATTCGAACCCACGACCTTCGGCTTATTTTTCTGACTCACTCCTGAAATGTGTCAACTATGAAATAAATACCTATTAAGAGGAGTGGTGATTTTAATAAGAAGAAAATCAGAGAAGAGTAAAATTGGGCCTGGTCAGCAGAGATGTTCTCACGTATCCAGAGCACTGTCGATAGGTGGCCCTAGGAGGTTATGTCTCGTAGAGGAAGGGCTACGATTAACGATAGGCCAATTCTTTTGTATGTAGTGAAAGGTTGCTCGATGTATCACACCTAAGTGAAGGGTGCAACCCTTGGCTCTTTATATAAAGAGTGTAGGAATGGATCCCGATACGAGAATTGTACTTGAGCACTGCAGCGAGTATCTAGGATCCCAGGGCTGTTCTATTGCATATAATACTGATGGTTTTCTCTCTGAAATATCTAAAATACTTGATCAATCTTTGGAATAAACAACTTTTTTTTTGAAATTTTACAGTGACTTGAACTAATCGTTTGGATTTGTATTTCTTAGGTGAAAATGACAAAGGAGGTTATCAAATTTCGTTTCATAACACTTGTTCACCCAAGTTTTGTTACACAACAGTCAATCCGTGTTTCTATTTTAAACCTCTTTATTTAAGTTAGCTCACGCAACCCTATTGTCCAGTGGTAAATCATTTATGGGGCTTAGAGGAATATTAGGTTTTTAAAACAGTTAATTAATTCTTTAAAATGTCCTGATCGTTAATTAGTTTTCAAAGGCTAAGGCATTTTCGATAAATATCTAAAGAAAAACCAATTAATTTGGATTAATACTTAGAACGAATTACTATTAAAACAAACTAGATATTACATT
This sequence comes from Cimex lectularius, assembly GCF_000648675.2. NCBI lineage: Eukaryota > Metazoa > Arthropoda > Insecta > Hemiptera > Cimicidae > Cimex > Cimex lectularius. The sequence continues at coordinate 173,459 of NW_019392720.1, read as the reverse complement.
TATACACACACACACACANATACTGTTTTTATCTTTAATTTCTTTTTTTCTGGATACACCCTCTATTAAATGTACCTTCTGAAATAGAAAGATAGTGTTTATTTGTGGTAACAATTCAACATTTTAAGAAAATGTTATAATTTGTATTCATTATAAACAGTTATTTGTACATGTATGAGGATGACATACAGACTTCGACAATGACAAATATTTGATTAAATTGGATTTTCTTATATAAACAAATTTGAATGTCGTTAACTACAGTAAAATGATAAATTAGAATTATGAATATAACGGAACGTATGCAAGAGGTAAGTTCCTGTACTTAATCGCATAAAAACAGCAAATAATGTATATGTAATACGGGGTGTCCAGTGAACATAGGTCAAAACTTCAGGAGGCTATGCCAAGGTCAAATCGGACAAAAAAGTCCCTAATGTCCAAAGTATGATTCTCTGTTTTATTCGAGATATGTTTCGTCTAATAAATAAGACAAAAGAACAGTTAAAATGGATCAACGCAGTTGAGTAGAAAGGTCGCGCTGGCATGGTCACATATACCCGGGAACGAAGAATCATGTTTTTATCGGGCGTTGTTTATACGTTAATTCATTGGAAGACATGTAATTTATTAGCGTGATATATGTAACCACAAACATAGAAGTCTGGTCACAGTTACTCCTAAGAGTATTTCATATAACTCGGAGCGGCGTTCAACCCACTCCATTCTCGCTAATAAATTACTTTTACTCTCCAGACGTCATACACTTTCCCAAGAGTACTCGTTGTTCCTCGGGGCGGGGTTAACATGTAATGGATCTTAGGGAATATAGGAAGACAGAAACAGTGAGCTAACTCTAAAATATTGACTGTTATTCAATTCTATTGCTTTGGGTATAGATTTATTTTACATATTATTCAGAAATCGTGAGGTTTGGTCTGGTGTGATGTAGGTTTCAGAAAAACATTTTCTTTATCGTGCCAACGTTTCGATCTTTTATTGAGATCATCTTCAGGGCCTGGGATTTACAAACATCATTTTCATTTAACAAATACATTTAGGATGTGGTATTTGTTAAATGAAAATAATGTTTGTAAATCCCAGGCCCTGAAGATGATCTCAATAAAGATCGAAACGTTGGCACGATAAAGAAAATGTTTTTCTGAAACCTACATCANAATGTAAGTTGCCGGACAGTTTAAACAGTTGATCTTGTAGATTACGTCAGATTTATTTGTTATTGGTGTGGGATCTTTAACTTTGGAAAAAAGTGTTTGGATTGTTTTGTAATTTTTGAAAGCTATTTTGAAGTTATCGGACGAGAGAAATGTGTTTAATTTGTGTGATAGGCCTTGAATAAATGGTATGGAAATGTATGCTTGTTTGTTAGTATTTGATATATTTAATGTAGTATTATTAGTAATAGTGGAATGTGTTAGTTGGCACGATAAAGAAAATGTTTTTCTGAAACCTACATCACATCCGACCGCATCTCACAATATCTGAATAACTATCGATTAACGGTCACAAATCTCTATACACGTCTTTTCTATAGTTATTCAGATATCGTGAGATGCGGTCGGGTTTTTTCTATACCGACCTCCTTCCCCACCCCTAAGAATCCATCGTATATAAACATAAAACAGCAAAATCTCACTGGCACTCTCAACACGACAAGCAAGAATGGCACAATTACACAGAAGACAAACACTTTGATTGAATATATATTTTGAATATATATATTGAATATACAAATATATTTTGCATTGTATAAATTCACTTTTCCACATCCTAAATGTATGTGTTAAATGTAAACAATGTTTGTAAATCCTAGGCCCTGAAGATGATGTCAATAAAGATCGAAACGTTGGCACGATAAAGAAAATGTTTTTTTGAAATCTACATCACACCAAACCGCATCTCACGATTTCTGAATAATTATCGATTAACGGTCACTAATAACCACACATTTATTTTAAAGTTTCTTTTCGATTCATTAATTGTAAACAAGTATATATATATACTTGTATATAATTAAAGAATCCAAAAGAAACCTTAAAATAAATCCATACCCAAAACACAAAAATTGTATAGTATATATTTTTTTGGGGGGGAGAGTTGTTTTGGGTATGGATTTATTTTAAGGCTTCTTTTGGATTCTTTAATTGTATACTTATATATATGTATATATGTACAAGATATTTTACTTTTCAGGACATTTCCACCTTGCGCAACTCTATTCCATAAAGACTTGTGTGTATAATAAAATGTTAATCCTGTTTTAAATCTGATTACACCAATGGTAAGAGAATTAGAAATCTATGAAATTTACTTGACTTTTGTAACGTAAAGCAAACAAAATATAAAATCAATTATACATGAAATTTTACGAGTATGGAAAGTTCTTGTCTGAATTTTAAGCAAGATTTAATTGGGTCTGTAATAGAAAATCTTAGTTACACCTTACATAAAGAAATATTGGAAGCTCATAGAAGTTTATTTTCAACCTGATTTTGCATTATGTTAACTTAAGGTTCCAATAAAAAAAATGCAACTCAGGGTTTTCAAATATTACTATTGGTGGTATTAAATTTCAATGGGATTAGCATTTTATGAGATACGAGGGACTGATTAAATTAACTTTGGATAATAGCGACATTTTGGTGAAATTTGATGTGACGGATAACCTCCAGATGATGTTTGTGCACGGGACACACGTTTTTATACGAAATATACATTTACTTGCTAATATTTTTCGTATTGTGATATATTAACGAATAACGTTATCGATCCAGTAATTATCTTAAAAGTGATAGCCTCTTTGTCAATAGACTGCCAGAAACTCGTATGATTGAAGCCAAACGTCGTTTATTGTCGATAGCGGTAAAGAATGCTTGTAATCACACTTGATTCGTCTTATTTATGCAGATAATGTAAACATCTGGAAGAGTCCGCCCCCAAAACAGAATCTCGTATCTTGACCGTTATCGTCGCTACGATGGATTGGCCTGTCCTACGTTTATCGTCTCTTCAAACTAATCAGAAATCAAAGCTTTCTAACGGCAATTAACTTTAATTAAATTTTCGATCACAATCCTTTTTAATTAAACGGAATTTCTCTAAAACTAGACTCTGCCCTGTTAGAGGTTATTGGTTTTATTTGGCCCGACCGAGACCGGAAGCTCGAATCGACGTTATTGGCTCGAACATTATTTTTCATATATGAAACGAAATCAAGTATCAAATAATAAAATGGGTAAGGGAAGCGCTGTTATCGGATAATAGCGCCCGTCATTATTTCCAACGATCCTTTCAAATCATTAAATAAAAAAAAATCAACTATAGCTTTAATGCATAATTATATACCCAAACAACTTTTGCCAAAATAATTTTTATAAATAGAATGAACGGCAGAAAATCTCCTATCCACTTATCTCAAAATCCACTGAATATACAAAATCGCACTAAATATCAACGATTATAAAACCTTGTTATTTATTGTGAATTATTTGAAACGAATGTATTTAAGTTAAACTTAGTACATACCGTAATTTTCCTCCGACTTTAGGTCCATTTTGTCATTGTCCGTTGGATATTTTAGTTTTAGGAGCCTCCTTGACGTTAGAGGTCTTTTTTACTTCCTTTTGTTATTTGGTCCTTCTCTTACATCAACAGTAATTCTTAACTTCTGAAAACTAGATTTTATTTAGTTCACTTTGTGATTTGTTTGGTTAAAAAGGGTCAGACGCTGGTGGAGATATTACCGGTTTGAATTCTACAGTGAAAAATATTAGGCCAATATTTTAAATCAAACTTTAGGTGCTTCATTTTCATCAATTAAATATCGGTAAGACTTAACTATTTAAATTACTAATATCATACGCATATTATTTTAATAATCCAACTGGTAGAATAAATAAGTTTATTATTAGAAAAAAATTCCACGTAAAAAAATTCATTTTAGATACATACAAATAACTGCAATAATACATACCCTTTAATGAAAAATAATAATGAGAAGATGAATAGCCTTTTTTTGTTAAAATAATACTTTTAACTTCAAATTAACCCGTTTTAATTTAAAATTAAACTTTTTTAATTTCAAATTATCCCTTTCTTTAAAGCGTTGAAAAACTTAGGGGATTTTAAAATTAAAAATTATATAAAATTAAATAAAAAAGCATTCATTTAATGTTAATTAATACAAATAATAACAATATATACAAAAGGGTTTTTATTAAAAATTAATTACGTTCGTTTGAAATTTAAATAAAATTAAATATAAAAACAAATGATTGTTCTATTAATTAGAGGTTTTTAAATATAAAATAATTATTTTTTATTTTAAAGTTAAAAGATGTGAATGTGAAAAATGTGAAGCAAAAAAGTTAATTTGAATTTAAAAGTGGTAATTTAAGTTCTTTATTTTTGTGTAATTTGGTTATAAAGGATTTGAAATCCTGGTTGATGATTATTTCTTTTTAAAAAACCTTGCATTGGAACTGAAATATATTGCTCCAAACCAATAATTCGTGTTTTTAGTTCAAGAAATAACCACCAACCTGAATTTCAAATTGGTTAATTTTATTACAAAAAAGTTATAACGTTAAAACGTTAAATGTTATTATAAGTTTATAATTATTTATATTAAAAATATAACAAATAGACACGAATTTTACTTACTTTACACACTCATATTTAATACCACCTATTTTTTTTAAAGAAAGGGTAAATTTAAAATTTAACTCTTTAGGACTCTAGAACACAAGAATGAATATTAAGTAAAATTAAAAATTATATAAAATTAAATGTAAAACCTAAAGATTTATCTTTTCATTTTATCTTATTTTCAAATACAAAATATTTGGGCTCTTAAAAACCTAAAAATTCTCACAAGAAGAAGAATCATTTATTTTTATTTTATATAATTTTTAATTATAATTGTATTTAATTAATCTTTATATATGATATGATCATACAAATAATAAATACAATTAAATCCATTATATTTCGCGGTCCGAGTGACCAAATAACTTTTTTCAATTAATTAATCTTTATGTAAGGTATTGGTTGAAATAAAAAAGCCAGTGTCACGAGCGGGATGGGCTTTTTTTACACTGGCTTTTTTATTTCTACCAATATCTTACATAAAGATTAATTAATTGAAAGAAGTTATTTGGTCACTCGGACCACGAAATAGAATGGATTTAATTTTATTTAATATTCATATGATCTTCTAAGAGATTAATTATTTTATATTAAAACAAATCTCAAATATCATGAATTTTACTTTACACTATTTCCTACCATCTAAGTTTTAAAAAAATGGTTTAAGAGAGGGTTATTTTGAAGTTAAAAATGGTTTCGTTAAAGTTTATAAGGGTTAATTTAAAGTTAAAAAGCTATAATTCATTTGATTTTAATGAGGTAAAAAGTTAGTAGATTTAGAATAAAAATTAATTAGATTTCATTAAAAAAATATGTAGTATTTACCACGCTTTAACCCCTTCCCATAAAAAAAATCTTCAAAGATTCTATTACAATATTGTATTTAATACAAATTATTAATATTTTGAAGCAACTCATAAGTGGAAAATTAAAAACAGGCGATCAGTGAAAAACGAGAAAGAATGAAAGCTTGAACTTTACTACTTTAATCTACTGATAGCCAGAATAAGAGAACCAGAGAGACCGGTGATAACAGTTCGGAAAGTCGACACCTCCAACCGGGTGGAGGGAACTTGGTAGGTAAACGCTAATTGCACCTGAATTTAGTAGGATGCCGCAACCGTGTCCTGTTTTCAATCGCCACGGTAGTCACGGTTTATTTACGAGGTTTTCACAAGAAAATAAATCCCACATGGAAATTTTTCTATTTCTGAATTGATTTGATTAAAAACTACGATTACTTTAAAAATTACGTGTGGTGTTTAGCGACCGTTAGTTAATGATTATTAGTAGATCGTGAGATGCGGTCTGGTGTGACGTAAGTTTTAGAAAAACATTTTCTTTATCGTGCCAACGTTTCGATATTTATTGAGATCATCTTCAGGGCCTGGGATTTATAAACATTGTTTAAATTTTACAAATACATGAAGGATGTGAAAAAAATGAATTTAAACAATGCTAGAAAATTTTATATCCAATCAAAGTATTTGTACTCACTCAAAGTGTGTGTTTTCTGCGTAACTGTGTCATTCACGACACAAAAGAATGACACAATTACGCATAAATCAAACACGGAAAAATTTAAACAATGTTTATAAATACCAGGCCCTGAAGATGATCTCAATAAAGATCGAAACGTTGGTATGACAAAGAAAATGTTTTTCTAAATCCTACGTCACGCCAGACCGCATCTCACGATCTCCGAATAATCATTTAAAAATTATCTGTGTTATATCCGGTAGCAGTGTATAAATTCAAATATTTATAGTTTACGCCGTAACATTCTAAAAGTTTTTTCTGGTTTATATAAAAAAGGGAGAACATTGGGTTTCAGGTTATGATTAAATGCGCAAGATGAGAAAGATAAACAATATGGGAAACCAGAAAGATTTAGGTAGTTTATAGATTTGAAGTCGATCAAAGAGGCGTATCACTGCAAATTCAACAAGCACAAACTGTTTTTAGAGGCATTTAACCTTTGTTTAGGAGACGTTGCCAACCGGCCTCATCAGGAGAATGGCCTTCATCCTACTGATCTGAGGTTATAGTGCATTCCATTGTTGACAAACTGGAGTTGCCCAGGCAGCCTTTAAAAATGCACTCAGTGCTGTGACATGGAAACTGCCGATAAGGATTGCATGTTGCCCGTTGGCCAAGTTAATTGCGATTTCGCTTCTATCTCTCACACTTACGGAATTAATAAGAAAAGTTATAGCGTGATAGCGCTCAGACAGCTGTTCTTTAATACGAGCTTCTTCGTTTTAATTAAAAGAATAATCAATTCTGTTTAAAGTTTGATAGTAATTTATTAATTAAAATGGGACTGAGAAGTTGTTCGGGCCTAAGTTTGGATAGACTCCTTGACACTATAACAACTTACTTTTTTACCGTTTTTGCCCCAATTAAAAATAACACTTCATAATTTGTAACAAAGTTGATTACACCGTGAGATTTTTTCTTGAAATGAAGTGTATGAAAAAACGCCTAAACGCCTCTGACGAACCAGAACAGCGAGGCTAGACGGACCAGCATGATCGGAAACAAACCAACTATTAAATTAATTCCAGTGATGCTTAGTATCCTGCCAAATCCAAACTTAAAAACAAAATCTAAATTAACCAAGACCAAAAAAATGTATACATACTTTAAGATGGCACCAATAAAAAGGTAAAATAATATCTGTTTTCATTGTATTTGTCGATAACTGAATAATGAACTAACAATATGTTATTATAAAATTATAAATATAATATATAAACGATAAGTGCAAACGAATAATACGAGTGATATGTTAAAGCAAAAGTAATTTTGTCTATTCCTTTTAAAATGATTTTTTTTATATTTTTATGGTGTACATTCTAATTTTGTGAAACTCCAAAATCAGTTATTTGTAAGACAATTTATTTCTTATCTATCAACTTTTAAAGTGAGATATCTCTATGGGGAGATGAACCTGCAATTTGGTCCTTATCCATTATTTAGATCGGTCTACACTATTTCTGAATCTGTCATACTCCTTCACTCCTTCTTGATAGTGATGGGTCAGGGGTAAATTTTTTTTCAAGGGTATTTCAACTTCGAGGTTATATGAACACTCGGGGTGCCGGTGTTTTTGAAAAAATGACCATTTGTAAGTATATCGGGTTTGATTGCAGGGGCGCTAGATTCGAACCCGGGACCTTTATCTTATAGTGCGGAGCGCCGTGTCAACACCTAAACCGATGCGGCCACCGACGCCTCTATATGGTGGTAAATAATAGTTTATTTAGATTAATTATTAAACAAAAGAAACGTTCGGAAGATTTCCTCTTGAGGTCTGCAGGGTACTGAACCTGTAGTTGGGTAGGTTTCATTCATTTTGGTCAAATTTTGCCAGAAGCGTTTCTGGCTCCTTGCCATCTTCGGTTTTTGACCTTTGTCATATGACCCTTACGGTACTCTTCAAATAATTGTTTATTTATGTTAATTATGTAAATATGAGCATCAATTGTGAGATTTTCTTTTGGGGTTTGCAGGATGTTCAACCTGTAGTTAGGTAGGCTTCATTCATTTTGGGCATCTATTCTTAGCTCGTTTGGTATGCCAGAAGCGTTTTCGCCTTCCTACTATCTTCAGTGCTAGGTCTTTGTCTTATGCCCCTTAGGGTTCTTATTAAAAAATTGTTAATTTATATTAATTAAGTAAATGTGAGAATCGATTATGACATTTTCTTTTGGGGTCTGGAAGATGTTCAACCCGTAGTTGGGAAGGTTTCACTCATTTTGGTCAAATTTTCCTGGTTCGTTTGGTTTATCGGAAGCGTTTCTGGCTCCTTGCCATCTTCGGTTTTTGGCCTTTGTCATAGACCCTTACGGTACTCTTTAAACAATTGTTTATTTATGTTAATTATGTAAATATGAGCATCGATTGTAAGATTTTCTCTTGGGGTCTGCAGACTACTGAACCTTTAGTTGGGTAGATTTAATTAATTTTGGTAGGCTAATCCTGGCACGTTTGGTCTGTTAGAGGTGTTTCGGGGTTCTCTTTGAGCAGTGGTGTATTTATAATAATTTTTTAAATATTTAAGGTCTGTAATTGTTCAAGCCATTTTGGTAACACTTATTGGAGAGTTTTTGAAAAAAAGAAACTTTCTGAGATCGGTCGTCCAAATATAAGCATCATTATCTCTATTTTATCTATTTTAGTATAAAGTTACCTCACCAGATCGTAAAGCATTGAGTAAAAAGTAGTAGCATTAAATAGTGAAATCACGGTTTCTGTAAAGTACTTTTTCCGCCTTTTGTACTTTGTGAAATAAATAATTAATATTTTATTTAAAAAGTGTACTGTTTATTTTTACTATTAGTAAAGTGAGGAGTTGCAGATAAACTTAACCAATTGGATTTGTTTTCTAATGAGGCTAGGATTGTAGCTGAGATGTAAATAAACGAGAGGGAAGTCGAATCGAGATTGTGGACGGAGGGGCCGTCCCGAGGTGAGCAAAGTGTCGGTCATCAGATTAGAAGGGATTCAATTAGATGGAATAGAATCCAGATGGAATAGAACCAGAAGGGAATAGTAAGATGTGGGTGAATTAATTTGAGGGAAGAGCCGGTGGTAATAGGTAGTAGCGTTTGCACGGGGGGTGGACTGTTTGTTTTAAGGTGTACGTGTAATCCTTGCATGGGGAGCGGGAATGAATGCCCAATGTCCGGCCGGGTTAGTCTTAGTCAGGATGGAAGCTAAGCGAGGGACGAGCCCTGCCTAGGAATTAGGATAAGCCGCTAACAAACAAGATGAGTTGAGGGAACGAGAGTAGGCGGCAATCGGACCCATCTGTGTGCTGAAAGTAAAGAGGTAACTGCAGAGTGTCCGGCCTCGATCTTCGCCCTCCTTGCCTCTTCGCCGCTCCACCCTAAAACCCAATGCAATTAATTCGGAAGCACACGCGCACGCTGGGGGGACTGGGAACGCGTCTGCCCGCTTCATTCGCCCAGATTAGCATTAATAGAGAAACTGAGGGAGTCGGGCCGGTGACAAATGCTTTCCTCGCCGCCACTAACCTGGGCCCTTGTTCATTGTCTCAAGATGTGTACATACACGCATGAATCCCTCTAGTTTACATGAATTATCGCACACACACACAATTACACCTCACTACATTTCTACTATTATTCTACTACCCTTTAACAGGAAAACTGAATTAATTAACTGACCCGACCGTTTCCCCCTTACCTTAGTTTATAAATAACTATCTTAATCCTTGTTGATTAACACAATTGTGTTAAAAGTGCGCTTTTGAAGTTGTCAGATTTCGTAATTCTCCGCCCCTTCGTTTAATGACAACCAATAAATCTTAAAATTAATAGATTTTATCTAATTGATTTCCAGCAAGTTTGCAATTTTAATTTATTATAAAAACTCTCTAAATTTAACTTCTTTTTATTACTTTGAACGTCCTTTAAAAAAATAGATTTAAATGAAACAAATTAATCGTCTCTTGAAAACATTGAATATGGCTGCATTATCATTATTAACACATCCACTATATTTAGTGGCCCGATTGATCAAATTACTTCCTTCAAATAATTAACATTCTTATGCAAGGTTATGGCTTAACTTAAAAAGCTAATGTCACGAGCGGGATTCGAACCAACTGAGCTATCGTGACGGTGTTCGACTCGGACACCAATTCCTCATATCAACCTACAGTTGGTGTTCGAATGGTTAGAGCAGCGGCGTATTGAGCGAAAGGTCGTGCGCTCGAATCTCGTACTTGGCACTAGCTTTTTCGTTTCAACCAAAATCTTACATAAGAATGTTAATTAATTGAAGGAAGTAACTTGATCAATCAGACAACTAATGTAGTGGATTTGGTAAATAAAACGAAGTATAACTTCACTAACAGCTCCTCGCGGCCACTCCATATGTCGCCGAGAATCGAATCCTGATTACACGACATTTGGAAAATGGCAAAAAATCGGAAAATTCAAAAGGTTGTGGATCGAAGTCACGATAGCTCAAGTGGTTAGAGCAGCGGCGTATTGAGCCGAAGGTCTTGGGTTCGAATCCCGCTCGTGACACTAGCTTTTTCATTTCAACCAAAACCTTACATAAGAATGTTAACTAATTATTAGCAGAGTTTACGTTTTTAATGCCGTCTATGGAAGAACATAAATAAACAATAGTTAAACTCCACCAACTAGGGGGAATGAGGAATGTATGCAAAATGCCCCGGACCCCCTAGGGATGTGGACTTTTCCAAAGGCAATAATATAAATATTATAAAAGGAGGAAAAATTCGAAAGGTTGGGTTGAGATGGGATGTGGGTGTCCGAGTAGCTCGAAGTCACGATAGGTCAAGTGTAGAGCAGCTGCGTATTTAGTCGAAGGTCGTGGGTTCGAAAGCCGCTCGTGGCACTGACTTTTTTGTCTCAACCAATACCTTATATAAAAATTAATTATAAATGGTGTTTAACCATAACCTCCGCAAGCCTTAAAATGTATTAAATGCACAAGAAAAGGATTGGGAAGCCCGGTTACCCCTGTTCAGTGGTGGCAGTCGGTCCACCGGCTTCATGCCTGACCCTGGTAGTCCCCTTCTCTTACCGCTCACGCAACTATACCAGGGCTGAAATAACCACTAAGACTGATAGCCGTAAATAACGTAAAAAAATATAAAAATACAAATACAAAAATAAAGAGGCCGGACAAACTGGCCAGAGGAATATCGGCAATATCTGTATATATTATAGGATAAATAAGATTACGAGTGAATGTTTGGAGTCAGAGCTTTATAGCACTCAGAAGAGATATAGCTAACCTAAGATAGAAGGTTTGGATGTTAGGGCGTGAAATGACCTTAGCCGTTAAAACGCCCTTAAAAATTAATAATAATAATAATAATAACCTTAGCCGTTAAAACGCCCTTAAAAATTAATAATAATAATAATAATAATCTGTATATATTTGGTATAACAAGTATAGAATCTTCCTACTCAGAATTGGTTCAACAAAACAAAAGAGAGATGGACGAACTTCAGAGGTGCCAGACACGGTAAACGTTTGATTAAAGAACTCTCACCAAAACTGGTAAAGCAAGGCTACAATTGGACAGGGTAAAACTCAGGGTAGTGATAGGACTATAAACAGGACAGTGTCATCAGGGAAAACATGGTGTAATAAATCAGTTCTAGCTTATGAAATTAGGAGGAAGACACGGCTTATCTGATATAACGGAACAAAAGCTATTTCATATTAACTTTATACATTTAGAATTCGTTTAGGAAAAATTAAAAATCCAGTATTAGAATATATAATTTTCTTTAATTCATTTGGAAAGCCGAACGATCGAAATTTTTAACAAGACCTCTTCTTTGAAAAGTTTATCCGGATCGACAATGGTTATTGTCCCGCTGAAACAATGACAAACGAGAAAGAGAGTGAATAACCCAGAGAAGTCGTGCTTTTGCAAAATACATTATGGATATAATTAGAAGAAGAACGTAATGCGCATAGAGTCTGTTTTGTAACAAGTTTTAATTATAAGGACTCACGCAATGATAAGTCAGATAATTACGTTCTCTAAAGTGAACAGAGTATCGGGCAAAACGTAAACAATTAACATCGTATCGAGCTCAGCTTTGGCTAATGGGCATTCTAAAATGCATATATTTATGTCTGGTACTGGGAAACGATTTAACAACCATACGTTTTCTACGTCTGGCACGACATGTTGGTTCATTTCTCCTTTTGCTTTGTTTGTACCCATTTTGAGAAAGAGCATCCTATGTTTGATTTCGTTAACCCAATTATAGATTCTGGGCAGTCCATCTTGAGAAGCTTCATCTTGTCAATTTGTTTGCTTTTTCATTACTCAAACTTTCTTTATGCCTTGGTACCAAAAATATTGTTACATTTACAGATTATTGAGGTCTTTGGCATTTTATGACTGGTAACATCAGCTAATCAATAATCCAGGTTAAGGAACGTAGGATTGTCTTAAAAAGTCATTTTTGTTGGAAAAGTTGAAAGTTGAAACATAAATAATGCAATATTGAAGATATTAATTATCTTCTTATTTATAGAGTTATCTTATTAATAGAGTTTAATTATCTACTTTACGTTTATCTATTATAATAAAATGATAATTCTATTTGTTTTCCGTCAAATTAACCCTTTTTAATTTCAAATTATTACATTTTAATTTCAAATTAACCCTTTCTTTAATCATTCAAAACTTAGAAGATTGTATGGAACATATGCATGTAAAGTAAAATTCCTGTATATTTGAACTTTTTTTCCAATATTAAATAATTAATTAGTCTTAGAAGTACATATGGACATTACATAGAATTAAAATTAAAAATAAAATTAAATAAATTATAAAGATAAAGGATTCTTTTTTCATTTGAGAAATATTAGAAATTGTGGTTTTTAAGAACTCAATTATTTTAAATTGTATAATAATATATAATTAAAAGAAGAAGTTAGCTTTTATGTTTAATGGAGAGACTTTTAATTAATTTTCGTTTTTGGTCTTCTGATGTTCTAAGTGCCGAATTATTATTTTTAAATATATTGATTTACCCTTACATATATCATACCATCTCCTGTTTTTTGTGAACAGGTTTATTTGAAATTATATAAAAATAAATATAAAAGCAATTATTCTTTTACTATTTCAAAAAACTTTTAATAAAAAAAAATCGTCTGCAAAATTGTTATTTTATATTTACGAAACAACACAAATTATTAAAGAATCATTTGTTTTTATATTTAATTTTACATAACGTTTTGTCATAATTGTAATTAATCACGTGGTACTTTAGATGTATATTTTATAAACATTTTCCCATGAAAAGAAGTATCTTTTATTATTAAATTTCATTTTATATAATTTTTAATTTTAATCGTAATTAATATTTGTATGGCGTAAGAGCCCAATATTTTATATTTTTTTTACAAATCGCAAATATACAGGATTTTTACATGATTATATTACATACTATTTTCTAAAATTTTTAATGTGTTAAAGAAAGGGTGAATTTGAAATTAAAAAGTGTTAATGGAAATTAAATTTAATGTGATATTTTCGTTATTTTAATTCTTGAAATACTTTAAAGGAAGGGATAATTTAAAATTAAAAGTGAGCAATTTGAAATTTTAAAAGTTAATTTGAAGTTAAAAATGGTTAATATAAAATTAAAAGTGTTAATATAACGTAAAAAAAAGATAATTGACTGAAAAATGTTACATCAGTAATTTTCATTTGTCATGTTAACGCGTATTTAAATGGAGAAAATATGAGTGTTTTGTGGTATGGCGTAGTGTTCGTTTTTTGTTTAAAAGCATTTTCATTTCTTACAGGTTGCAGTGTGGACATTACGAGCCTAATCGACGAGATAAGGCGTATGCGTGTTTTCTCTATCGATGATCAATGAGTAGTATCTATGACGCACAAAAAGCGCTTTTTGATACCATCATATCCTCAATCGATTTACCTTAAGTATCACACCGGACAGTTTGATTCAACAGAAAAATTTAATGTCCTCTCGAGAGGAATTGCGGATAATAAAACACGACAATTCTGGTTCCTTTTGCCGTTCTATAGAATTTAATAATAGTGGTGCGATTTGTTTTCAAATATTTAATATGTAAAAACAAAAATGCGCACAATTGTAAAAGGGATGAAAGAAATCTAGAGCAATTCTTTTTTCTCACCTTCATTAAAATAACATTCTAGTGTCTAAACATATTTTTATACTTATGCAGAAAGAATTTTTTTTTACAATTGAAAGTGCAACCGAATAATGCATACATTATAGCAGGTTATGGAAATTTGTTTGCCAGAGTTGACTCGTTTAAGATTTTCTAAGGCACAAGATAGCATGCTTATATTGCTTAATACATGTATCATATTTGAGTTTACAGCCGGTTCTTTCCTTTGCTTTTAGTCATCTGTATACAGTTTCTATTGTTTTTTCTTTTCTTTAATTATTCTTTCTCTTTAGTCTGTTAAAACTATGTGGGCATTGCAAAGATACTTCCTGAGTCATATGATCAGTGCTCATTTTCAAGGCTGGGGTTTGTTTTTTATTTGTTAATGTTGTACGCCTAAAATGTTTAGTTTAGTGCCAATTTATTTGTTTCTGGAATCTCTAAGAGCTTCTCCTACCTTCACCTTGTATATAGCTTTATTCCGTCAAATTAATCCTTTTTAACTTCAAATTAAGGTTTTGAAAATTTAAAATTAACCTTTTTTTTAACTACGAATTAATCTTTTTAATTTAAAATTAAACTTCTTAAACAACGAATTAACCCTTTTTTTAACTACGAATTAATCTTTTTAATTTAAAATTAAACTTCTTAAACAACGAATTAACCCTTTTTAATTTCAATTTAACCTTTTTTTAAACTACTCATAAAACTTGTTAATTTCAAATTAATCTTTTTTAAAATATACATTCGATGTTTAAATTTCAAATTAACCTTTTCCAATATATCATTATTCTTTTATCCACCAAATAAACCATTATTTACTTCAAATTAACTCGTTCTAATTTCAAATTAACCTTTTCCAATTAAGAAATAACCTTTTTAATTTCAAATTAACTTTTTTAACTTCGACTTAACTCTTTTTTTAGGCATTAAACATACTTTGGAGATGGTGTATATGAAGTAATATTTCTGTATTTTTGAGAATTGTTTTTAAAATATAAAATAATTGAGCTCTTATAAGACCATATGATAAATACTTACAATTAAAATTAAAAATTATACAAAACTAAATATCAAAACAAATGATTCTACTTTTATTTGAGAATTTAAAAAATACAGAGTGGGATCGTATATAAAATTAATGACCACATGAAAATTAATTAAAATTAAATTTAAAAGTTAGATAAAATTAATTATTCTTTTTAACTAAGGTCTTGGTTGAGATGAAAAAGTTAGTGTCAAGAGCGGGATTTGAACCCACGACCTTCGGCTCTACCCGCCGAGTTTGATCGTTGAGTTAGATGAGGAGTTGGTGACCGGGTAGATCGAAGTCACGATTGCTCAAGTGGTTAGAGAAAGGGCGTATTTAGCCGAAGGTTGTAGGTTCGAATCCCGCTCGTCTCTTGCTTTTTCATCTCAACCAAGTTCTTAGATAAAAAGAATTAATTGACATAATTAATATGGTCAATTATGACAGCTAAACGTGTAGATCAATTAAATATAAAAACCAAAGATAATTTTATTAATTCGGCATTTTAAAAAAAATATAAATTCTAAGTCTATAAAATAATTATTTTATATTTAAATATATTGAATTAATAGAAGAATCATTGGTTTTAAATTTACTTTTAATTGTAATTAATTTGTATGTGGTATTTTAGCAAGAACCCAGTTTTTATTTTTTTTTTACTTTAAAATTAAAGCAGGAATCCTTTATTTTTATATAACTTTTAATTGTATTTTATTTTAATATTGATCTTCTAATTATATTATAATTTAAAAATATTCTCGCTAAAGCTATATAGTCCTACTGTATTTTAGGTTGTATTGGTAGATTCTCCTTAACAGATGGCTTTTCGTTGTCTTTTGTAAGACAATTCATTTCTTTTAATAGTTTATGGTATTTACATGTTAACATAACATTACAAGGTTAATTGCTCGTATTTTTTACTTGTGGAACAGCAAGAGTAATTTTATGGAAAATTCTATTTTCCGGAGTCCTGATTTTAAAATTCCATCATTTTAGCATCAATTGTAATTAATTTTCCTATGTTTTTTGGAGACAAATTGTGTTGTACTTTCAAAAACCCTCTAATTAATGATAGAAGAATAATTTGTTTTTATATTCAACTATGTTATTTTATATTTTTTAAATTCTCAAATATACAAACAATTTACTTCACATTCTTATATTTCATACCATCTCCCAAGTTTACTTAATGCTTTATCAAAGGGGTTAGTTTGAAATTAAAAAAAGATTAATTGGAAGTCAAAAGGAGTTAATTTGAAAAAAGTTGTTTTTTTTAAGGATCCTTAACTTAATGGTGTTATAAGGCAGCTGAATGGGGCTCTCATTGCCCAATTTAGGCATAGATTTCTCTTTAAAAAAACTCTAAACTTTAGCCAATTAGTTTAATGAACTGTAGGAATATAGGATATCGCATTCCCTTACTTATTACAGCCATCTATAGCCAATATGCTTTTGACGGTGGCGATTTAGCCTACATTACTGTATCAGTTTATTTTGCTAATACCATATAGTTCCCATTTTATCATTATATATTGATTCCGTGTGTAAATCACGTATCTTAAATGCCCATTTTCAATAGAACCTTTTTTGATATGCATTATCCCAGGCAAAAAATAAGAATTATATAAGAATTACGCTTGCAATAGTGTAAAGTGAAGAAGAAAATCGACATATGGCGTGCGGCTAAGCTCTCACATCACAGAAGTACATAAATAAAAAGTAGAATACGTTTGACTTATTTCTTTTCTATTTGATTAATGGCAGGTTACTCCATCTTTATTCTCGTCTGTATATTTTAGCAGGGCATTGCGAAACGCGCGTTGTTGAATTTTTTCTAGAATTTTTCCAGAGTTCTAGGCTAATGTGTACTTAATATTTTGCCCTGACTTAAAACTACGTCTAGCTAGAAGAGAATCATTTTTTAATTCAAAGCCGTCTTTTCTAGGTGTCAATTAAACTTTCAAACTGATTAGACAATACAGGTTGTCTAATCGAACAGTATTTCTTCCAGACTCTTTAAGGGAAATTGTAGATACAGAGTCTGAACGAGGGGTAATTTAATTTAGATGAAACGAAATTAACTAAGTGGACGGGTGTGCCACATGGTAGGAGGAGAAGCCGGGCAAATTAAATTGTCTTGGTGGTGATGCCTCGAGTCCACCTCTACTCACTTTATAACGCTTTCTTCGCCCTATTTTCTGCTCGTCTTTATTGGCCTCATCAATTAATTATCGGTCACCGGTGGGGGCGGCTTCTTAAACGGCCCCGGGGTTTTTAATCTGATGCTTCGACCTAGAACTATCGTCGAAAGAAGGGGAGAGGACCTCTTTGTTAAAGCGCATCGATCTTCCTCCTCGTCCCTTTCCAGACCTACAACCCCAATTAACATGGCCAAGTGTGACGAAAGGTAAACACCACAGTATTTAAAACCATTCGCTATTGTTGGTTGAAGATGTTTTGGTTGTAAAACATGTTAAGCGATTTCTTCTTCAGGACTTGAGGGGTGACGAATCGGCTTAGTAGAGTTTGATTGCTTCGGTCGCACTATCATCGTTATTCACGTCATTTCGGTATACCCTCCGCATCTTTGGTTGGGTAACACAAACGAGTAAAAATGACTCGACTCTAACTACAACGAACATACCAAAATAGAAAAGATTGACAGGACCTGGAAGATCGAAAACGACGAAACTAAACGTAGTTTGTATACAATTTTATCTATAAAATTATTTTGTTAGTTATTAACAATATACAGGGTTCCTTTATTTCAATCCACATCGACTTTTCTGTAAAACGAAGAGTAATAGAAAAAAAGTTAAATTGCAATTTTTCCCCAAGGGTGTAAAAAATAAGTGATCCGGACATTTTTTAATATCTAGTCTTTGAATTGAAATATCTCCGGAAATACGCTACCATTCTTATTTTTCTTTGTGTCATTTTGCATATTAAAAAATCTAATTTTTCAAAATGTATTAAAATTTCAAAGATCATGTGTGAAAAAATAAAGTTGAAACTCATTTCCTATTACTGTGACATCAAAAAAATGTAGACCAATTATTTTAGATACTGGGGAAAAACTAATAGTTGAAGGGGGTACTATTTAAACGTTTTTCTATTGTATAACCTTTCGTTTTCGAGAAAATGGGGTGTCCTATTGAAATAGTGACACCCTGTATATCAGTGCTAATTGAACGAACTAAATGTCAAATTAATTCAATAAGGTTTACTCAGCTGCTTGGTTCATTTTATCCGTAGTTACTTAAATAATGTTGTAATAATTAAAAATTGTTTCAAATAGTCAATCTACTACATGTCATAATCAGCCGGAGTGACTCTAGGTTCAGTTTTTGGATCAACATTATTTAACATAAAGTTGGAAGAAGAGTTAGTTTCACGCTTATCTCTTATTGAGTGAATGTATTTATTAGTTAATCTTTATGTAAGGTATTGGTTGAAATAAAAAAGCTAGTGTCATGAGCGGGTTTCGAACCCACGACTTTCGTCTAAATACGCCGCTGCTCTACCAATTGAGCTATCGTGACACGAACTCCCATCACAACCTACTTTTCGAATTTTCCCTCTTTTTGCCACTTTTCAAATGTTGTGTAATCAGGATTCGATTCTGAAGTGAAGATATACTTCGTTTTACTTATTAAATCCATTATATTTCGTGGTCCGATTGACCAAATAACTTCTTTCAATTAATTAATCTTTATGTAAGGTATTGGTTGAAATGAAAAAGCTTTTTCTTTTCAACCAATATCTGACATAAAGATTAAGTAACTGAAAGAAGTTATTTGGTCGATCGGACAACGAAATATAATGGATAGTATTTATTAGTGTGAATTTTTGAGAATTTGTGGAAGTGGGTTTGAGGCAGAATATAGAGTACCCTGCAGACTCTCCAAACTGGGTTAGTTATTATATGTTTATAGAGAAATTGGGGGGAGATATCGGCACAATATCCTATACTCCTCGCCAAACAAACTACGTACACCAAGTGGTTCACTTCAGTCTATGACGCCGAAACACCCGTTAATTAACCTTTTGAAAAACAGTACTGCAATGACTAACCATCATGGAAAATAAGAAGAGGAATATAAAAAGTCTGTAATTATAAATAATCCTAAGTCTTGAAAGAAGGCATTCTAATAATTTCAAACACTTGGTTTCTGGAAGGCCCCGAATAGATTTTTTTCCGCCAAATTAATCCTTCAAGTGAATCTTTTTAATTCCTAGTCAACCTTTTTAACTTCAAATTGTAATTTTGAAATGCTAATTAACCTTTTTAAATAAAAATTAACCGTTTTAATTTCAAATTAACCATTTTAATCCCAAATTATATGAAATAGCAAATGTTTACGAAAATAAATATAAAAAACATGATTCTTATATTAATCCAATATTTAAAAAAAACATGAAATACCAATTGTTGTATATTTTAGAAAAATCTCGAGAAGAACCATTTATTTGTTGTTACATTTAATTTTAAATATCTTTTAATTTTAATTGTTATTACCCTATTATTATTATCGAGTAGTCTGGAGTAGATTAATGTGAAAAAAATGAAATTAGTGTGAGAATTTATTCACGATTACCCCGAGGTTGCTGAAGTAGACTGAACGAACGCTGATGTGTGAATGTGCTTTATTAGTGTGTGTGTAATATTTACTTTATTAGCGTGAATGGAGAGGCATATCCCCGATTACTCAGAGGAATATCGAGTACTCTGGGGTAGTGTGAACAAAGGCTGATGTGTGAATGTAATTTATTAGCGTGAATTCGAAGGATTCATCCCAATTACCCTGAGGAATATCGAGTACTCTGTGGTAGTGTGAATGCTAAGTTTTTGTCTTGTTTCTGTATATTTGTGTTATTTTATCCACAATTGACGAGGCCCAGAGGTACAGAGAGGCTAGCAATAGGACGAAGAAAAGAGGGAGTTGGTTACCGCTTTTTATCATAAAGCATCACAACTGGAGGAACACTAAAATAAAATAGTAGGTTCAAAACACAAATGAGGGCTAGTAATGACCGAGTTAGATTTCCCAAAAACTTAAAAAATATTTTTCAAAAGAGAGAGCCAATAATTTTATATTTTAATAATAATGTACAACATTTTTACTTTAAATGCTTTAATGTTTTAATTTTTTTTAAAAAGATTAATGCGAAATTAATATGGTTAATTTGGCTCCTAATAAGATTAATTTGCAATTTAAAAAAGGTTAATTCAAAGTTAAAAAGGTTTAATTGAAAAAAGGTTAATTTGAAGTTAATTCGGAAAAAGCTATACAGACGCTGTTGCACCCAAAGAAATATTTTTGGCAAGATTACTAAAAGGTCGGGGGAAAATAGAAAATTACAACAGTATAAAATTTATCTAATATGTTTTTTTTTACGATAATAATTACACGAAGTAATCCCTTTATTTGAAATGATGAAAGGTGCTAAAATAAATAGATTAACACCCTTCTAAATGAAATATTCGTTTACATTTCGTAATTAAGAGAAACTCGTGGACAAACAGTGGGCACTGGTTTTATTTGCAACTGTAATTTACGTGCGAACGTTTTCCTTTTTATTATTATCATTAAAAAATTACTTATGATTTACTCTGTAATTATCGTAATTAATTTCCGATCTTGTGTTACGAAAGTGGGTCAGAAACAAACTTCATTTCTGCGTTATGTGATGTAAAAAAATCTAGTATCGAATTTGAAGTATTTATATTTTAAATTCTTTTAAATAGGAGCCACGTAGTATAAAAATGAACGTTATTTGAAGAACAATAAGGAATTTGTTTTTAGGATTTATAATAGGGGTTGACAAGAACCAATTTCTAATTATTATTTATTGAACAATTCAAACCTAAAGGAAATGTCGATAAAGTTAAAGTTAAAATTGGTTGCCCGTTCTGTCTACAGTGTATTATTGCATGTTGCCAAGTGGAGAATGTACACCGACACTGTATGTACACATAAACACACTGAAACGGCCTCTTTTTGTTCATTATGCACTTCAGTAAAACTTTGACAGTGATTAAAGTTACGTTGTAAGTGAAAGCGACAATTTAAATCAAAAACTCAAATATGCCAGAATTTTCGCTGTTTCGCCCGGATACGGATTGAAAACGAAAAGATGTAAATTGCTTAGATTTATTTGCGTACTACATCTGTTAAATTCTTCAAACTCAACGAATTTTGCACAATATTGACTCTAACGTAATAAAAAAACATCAATTCTTCATGGTTATATACGATAACAAGTGGAATTTTTGTTTTTGAATATTTTAAGACCAAGGTGAATGAATAATGGATACACAATACGCATTAGGTGAATATGAATTTAACAAATTCTTGAACTGAACATCGAATAGGACAGACAACAACCTAAGATTTTGAATAGTAGAAGATCGTAGATTGTAAAATATGGTTTTTCCTACTCGAACCACACTTGCCTCTGAGAAAACACCGACAAAACGTGGCATATTCAACGATGACCTCGTAGGTTATGCGACGAAGAGAGAAAAACTAAAAACACATATTATCTTGGAAAGCGAAGGAACTGCCCAGTGGAGGTATAATCTAAATCAATACGGGTCGATAAAGCAAAGGAGAAATGGACGAACTCATCCAAACACAGTAACTCATGGTTAAAGAACTCTCGCCGAAATTAGCACACACATTATGCCAAACACGTTAAAACTTAGGGGATTGATGAGAAAACGCCTATACAACAAGTGCATTCGACGGTGACCCCATAGCATAGTACAGTATGATCCGAGTAAAAATAACATCAAAATGTAATGACTTTCTTCTTCTTAAAAGAAGAATCAAGAAGATAACTATTGAATTGAATAGTACTGAGGGAACTAGAAAATGCCACACCAAACAAAGCATGTATGGAAACACCAAACCCTCGCTTCCAAGTATCTTCATCATCTTCATCAAATTGTCTTTATTTTTGACCGCACAGCAGAAATAAATTATGTTAAGATATTCCTTACTTTATAGAACAAATTTAAGACCTGATTTACTTCGTCTCTCCTTGGTTTGGCCTGCGGAAGAGTGCGGGCTGGTCTCAGATAGTGTGTAATTTTTTATTTTTGTATTTTTTGGTAGTTGTTTCTACTTAAGTGTGTGGTGTTTAATGACCGTTAGTTAATGATTATTTGGAAATCGTGAAATGCGGTCTGGTGTGACGTAGGTTTTAGAAAAACATTTTCTTTATCATTCCAACGTTTCTATCTTTATTGAGATCATCATCAGGGCCTGGGATTTATAAACATTGTTTAATGCATGTAGGATGTCGAAAAATAAAAAAATGAAATTATACAACGCTAATGATTTTAGATTCAATCAAAGTATTTGTACTCACTCTAAGTGTTCGTTTTCCGTGTAAATGTCATTCTTGTGTGTCGTGTTGTTTGTATAATTTAAACTATGTTTATAAATCCCAGGCCCTAAAGGTGATCTCAATAAAGATCGAAACGTTGGCACGATAAAGAAAATCTTTTTCTAAAACCTACTCCAGACTGCATTTCACGATTTCCAAATAATTTCTACTTACGGTTTTCATGAAATTAAATCGCTACACATTATTTATTTGGGTGAGGCTACATTTATCATCGATTCATAAAAGATTTTACTGCTCTCAACTCTATTTCTTCTTATGCTAAATTTTATACCATGATGTCTGTTGTTTTACTTTCGTTAGTTTGTAATAGAAGTTTCAAAATCTTAATGAATAATTTTGTTAAGCGAACCGTTTTAACCGAAAAATCAAATATTTAGCAATTAAACTTTAATTGCTGCGTTAATTGCACTGATGATAACTGACCATTGAGAAATTAAGTACATGTGGTTAAACTTAATTATAAAATAAATCTTTTCTGTAAGCGCCATATGTGTTAGTATTTACAGAATTCTTTAAATTCACAAATTTCGTGGTCCGCTTGACCAATTAAATCATTACAATTAATTAAGGTTTTTAGTTGATATGAAAAAAAGTTAATGGCACGAGCGGGATTCGAACCCACGATCTTCGGCTAGATACGCCGCTACTCTACCACTTTCAATTGTCGTCGAGAATCCAAACCGATTACACGACATTTGAAAAATGGCAAAAAGGAGGGAAAGCTCAAAAGGTGCGGTTGAGATGGGAAGTTAATGTCCGAGTGGATCGAGGTCACGATAGCTCAAGTGGCAGAGCAGCGGCGTATCTAGCCGAAGATCGTGGGTTCGAATCCCGCTCGTGCCATTAACTTTTTTCATCTCAACTAAAAACCTTAATTATTTACAGAATGAAGTAAATCTTACCAAAACTTTACACAGAAACTTTAGAATCTCGGAAAAGTTTATATTCCAAGTAATTTTGTATTTTGTTCTCGGTAGGTTAGAATAAGTTATTGAAGAGAAGGTATCGACCACTTAAACTTTAATTCGATGTATGATCAGTATTATGGTCAAGTCATCATAATACTAATATGTCACTTTACTACAAATTAAAAAAAAACAAGTAGTAAGTAGTTACCTGTGCCAAAAAATTGGTAATTGTTTGTTTTTATAAAAAAAAAACAAGTAGTAAGTAGTTACCTGTGCCAAAAAATTGGTAATTGTTTGTTTTTATAAAAAAAACTGTTAATTAATTGTTGTTAATTTGCTTGAAAATGCAGGCCCTAATGATGACCTTAAAGCCCGGCTCGAAAGCTCGACATAGTTGAAATTTTGTTTTTATTTTACCCCTTCACCATAATACTGATCATACATCAAGGTTGGAATAAAAAAATAATTGAATTCCATAGAGTTTTCCATGATCTTTCCATTGATATAATCAAATTTGAAATAATATCATTCATTAGATACATAGGAGTTAAGTTGTGAAAGGTTTAAGTAGCCTGAAAAGTGAAATATCTTGAGTACATCTAATCTTGGAACAATAGAGACTTTTAGTTCAATTTGACATGTAGGCTAACCTCCTGAAGTACTGACATCTGTTCAGGGGACACCCGCATATACAAATACTCCGGCTTTGAGATTTCTTATTGAGATTTGCAGGGTAACATAAATTTATGAAGAGTTATTATTTCCTATAAATACACAGTCGCTAGAAAACAATTAACGATAAGATAAAAAAGTCCACTTTTGAAGTGAATGTAATTTATACATATCTTATATCTTAAATTTTAAAATCTGAAATGGGATCTCGATTAAGTTTTACAGGAAAGGGAAATTGGCCTCCAATCTTCTAAAAGGATGACACAAAAACGCCTTGGATGATGTCTCATGATGGAATGATTCGGGTTGATGGAATATTAAGAGGAACGGCGTCAAATGGCCTAATGTCCCACCGAGTTTCGACCAAGTTGCATGTCGGAACAACAAGTGGCCCCTGCCCTGAATCGGAAGGCAATTTCCTGTTCTCATTACCGACTTTTTTCCTCTCCGATATTAATCTTAACAGACCGTGTGCATTACGGCAAAGTGAATCATTAGGTGACGGCGGATTCTCAGTTTCCTGTCGTGCGTTGTCTTTAATTAATTGCCGGAGGACGTATTATTTTGCGGAAAGGAGGGTGGTAACGTGAGATTTACCGGAACCCGCTAAGTTATGTTTGTACTTTCAAGGAGGTGGGTGTGTCCGATTGTAAACACGACCTCTAATTAACTAAAACACGCTCACTGTCACTAAGTCTTATCCATTAAAACCAATACTTCCATTTACGGTAATAACCTTGTCCGACGTAATTTGAAACTGAACACCTACGGTCGAGGAATAATATCTAATTTATGGAAGCCTCGTAGTTATGCTCTTCATTTGAATGAAAAAAACAAACATATCATTATGTCTAATTTCATGTAGACAATATATCCTTATACATAAAAACTTACGCATAAAAATAAAACTGTGAAAAATAGTAACAGTCAACAGACTTTCATCGAGAACTCTGGGGTAGAGAAAACGCTAACGACACTATTAAGTTTTATTTATTTTTATGTTTTTGTGTGTGTATTCGTTATTTTATTCACAATCAACGTGTCCTGAGGGACAAAGAGGACAACGGTAGGAAAAATAAAACAGAGAAGGTTATCTATCATAACATGGCTGATGAAACATGTTAAGACATGAGAAGTACTAATACGCGTGAGCACAATATCTCTCTTCCCCCCCCAAAAAATAAATAAATAAAAATGAAATAATAAATAAAAATTATCGAATTTTTTCAATCTTTATTGTTAAAGTCTGATACCTCAGGGAAACGTCCTCGATCCGTTACTGTGTTCAGTATGTACTGCTGAAACCCATTCTCATCCCGACACCATTATCCTAAGGTGGCCATTCACGATCACTCCAAATGGAACCGCGCCAAGCCGTACAGCTCCATTTGGAGTGCCTGAAATTTGAGGGGGCATTCACTACCGCTCCACAGCCAGTCGCTCCGAAGTCCGAACATCAACCAGTGAATTACCTTCTCAAAATGGATTACGATCTCTTGTGCTACTCTTCTGTTTATTTACATATTAAAAGCAAAAAATCGAAGAGAAAATGGTGTAAGAAGTGGCTCCTGAACAGAAGCCCCACAGTAATACCCACATCAATTTGATGAAAGAACTTTCCCTTGAACCCGCTGATTGGAGGAATTATTTAAGGATGGATGAAACGTCTTATTTATTCATTATATTTAGTGTTCTATTGACCAAATTACTTATTTCAATTATTTAATCTTTTTTGGAAGGTTTTGGTTGAAATGAAAAAGCTAGTGCCGCGAGCGGGATCTGAATCCATGGCCTTCGGCTAAATACGCCGCTGCTCTACCACTTCAGCTATCGTGACTTCGATCCTCTCCGACACCAAAAAATGGCAAAAAGAGAGAAAATTCGAAAGGTTGTAGGTTGAAATGGGGAGTTGGTGCCCAAGGGGGGATCGAACTATCGAAGCCAGGATAGCTCAAGTGGTAGAGCAGCGGCGTATTTAGCCGAATATCGTGGATTCGAATCCCCTCGTGACACTATTTTTTCATTTCAACCAAAACCTTACAAAAAAAGATTAACGTCTTATTTATATTTACTCCAGCTTGTTACCCCCTTGATTAGAAAACAAAAGACAGTCACGAGAGAAATCATCACTACATGAAAGGTTGGCAACTACATTACGATTTCTCGCTACAGGGATGAACTACAAAGAACTTAAGTTCTCTACTACGATTTCTGATCATTGTTAGGGGTTATCAATACGGCATCTCTCATTGCATTTGTCTCCTTTGTTTTGAAAACGTCGACCAACTGGTTGAGGATCGAATTTCTTTTATTTCTATCGTGGTAATATAATCATTGTCCACCACTTTCATAAACATGGTAAACATTCATACAATTCAATCACCTCAACAATAAAATCTCAATTGGATGTCATTACCAATAAAGAATAAACGTTTTTGACTTTTGGAGAATGTACGACGGAGATGTTTGCCCAGTGACAGAAAGACGGAGACTGCGCCAAAAAAAACGAGGGTTTTCCCATTCACGACCAGGCCAGCGCGCCAAAATCCCCACCCACCACGCCAGGTTTTCCTATTCACGAACGCGCCATGCCGACGTCGCGCCGTAGATATTTGGAGTGGCTCGATGGAGTTTGGACCGGTCGAATATTCGGCACAGTCGGGCACGCCAGTTCAGTTTTGCCATTGACGTGGTTTTTGGAACGGCGTCTCTCCGTTTGGACTGCTTGGAGCGATCGTGAATGGCCACCTTAAAAGACGCTGATGGCACGCCATTCTATCCTTAAACTTCGACTCCGTTATATAGCTTTTTCCCGTCAAATTAACCATATTTCACTTGAAATAAGTCTTTGTTGCACTAAAGTGACCCTTTTAAAGTCTAAATTAACAGTTTTTTCTTCAAATTAACCCATTTTAACTTCAAAATATCCTTTTCAATTTCAGCTTAACCCCTTCTTTAAAGCTGTAAATAAACATTTTTTAAATTGATTTTCACATCTGCATTCATTTAATGGAATTAGCATAACAGATAAAATAAAAAACAGATAAAATATCATTAGCGTGTCCACATGAGCAGAATTCATCTAGTGATGAAAGTCCATCAACTCGATGAATTCATCCTATGAAAGCGAAGAAAGGTTGTCACGGGGCCACCCATGCTTCAGTCTCTTGAGGGGATTATTTAGTAAAGTAGTGGATGACAGGTTTATGACAAGGGGATTAGGTTGATAAGATAGTTTAGAATGGAACTTTTTGTAGCGGTATTGGGCCAGGTGAGAGGCAAGTGGAACATTTAGGTCGATATGGATCATGTGGTTAGAAACAGAAGGGAGCGTTGACAATTGTTCTGAGGATTGAGGTTTAAAAAAACTTTTTTTTTAATAAATGGGCCGTTAAAAGACCACATGAAAATATACACTTTGAACTAGAAATAATATAAACTAATTGAGTGGAAAAAGAGGGTAGTTCTGGCGGGAAAACATACACAACGGGGTCGGAGTTTAAGGATAAAATAGTAGTGTCATCAGCGTATACCAGGATGATGATATCGGGTTGAGACGGATATTAGCAGTGTATGCTGAGTACAGTAACTGACCCAATGACCCACGAGCTTGCCTGAGAGACACCCGCATTTCTCAAGCCATTTTTTCAGCTCCATCTTATGGCTAGTTGCGGTTCTGGTCCTATGGGTGAGATGACTACCCCTTCAGGCTAGTTGGTCAGACTGTTCGATTCCTTCTGTACCTTCATATTCCTGAACCCCCTCAAGATAACGTTGTAGTGTCGAAAGGCTACTAGTCAATTTAGGAACACCCCGACAAGTCTGTAGCGAAAAGCATACGCACTTAGTGCGTTTATAGTGACCTCACTGCCCGAATGTATGTAAATCTGCCCACCTTATTATACCTTATTAACACCTTCTGTGCATAGAATTGGATTACATGGACATCAGCTTGGAAGATCGTAGGAATCAGTCTATAGGACTTTACTATGGTGTAATTTGATACCTTTACCCGTATGTATTTCAGGAGTTCTGTTGGCATTCTCCGAGGGCTGTTCCTTCTTTGACTGGTTGGTCAGCCTGTTCGTTTCATTCTGTACCCTCAGGTCCCGGAGTGTGCCCTCAAGATAATCTTGAGAGAGTCCTAGGACTCTTAGGCAATTTCCGCACTCCCGGACTAGGTTGGAGCTAAAAGCGTACGCACTTACTGCCTTTATAGCTGTCTGACTGCCTTATAACAGTCTAGGATTGTTATTTTTTCAGTTTTTCGCAACTACACGATTATTTAACTCCCTTTATGTTTTTGTCAGTTTTCTTGCATGCTACAGTTTGTTGATTATCATTTTAGTTTAGTTTAAAATAAATAGAAGAAAATTATTAAAGTTATGTGGTGTTTAGTGACCGTTAGTTAATATTATTTGGAGATCGTAAGATGCGGACTGGTGTGACATAGGTTTTAAAAAAAACATTTTCTTTATCATGCCAACGTTTCGATCTTCATTGGCACTCTCAACACGACAGAGAAGAATGACACATCTACACGGAAAACAAACACTTTGAGCCCTGAAGATGATCTCAATAAAGATCGAAACGTTGGCACGATAAAGAAAATGTTTTNGAGGTAAACAAACAATATCATTTGGAAGAGGATTAATAAGTGTTGACATTCATACAAATGAGTAATCCTGTAAACGTAAACAGAATATTTTATATAGATTTTTTTAAATGAAAACTTAAAATCCTGCATTATTTTCCGGACAACCCGATAATACGTTGGTGTACAGTTAATAATAAAAAATATTACTAGAAGTTTACCATTAGCTAAGGAGAGAATTGAAAAAAATAGAAAAAAAGTAACCAGCCCTAACAGGAAAGCGTCTAATTTGGGCGAGTGGTCTTATTATTAGTTTATGCTGTTCTCCTAGTCTTTGGATGTCTCTATTAACTATCTAGGATCCAATGAGGAAACGAGCAATTAACATTAACTTGGGTGATATCATCGCGTTCTTTCTGCCCTAAGGAATTAATTGGCGTACCGCCGGTTTTTTGACTTGGAGAGAACGACGCGAAGATTTTGTCAGGTCATTACAATAAGAATTTCAACACATTTTAAATTATTTTGTCTTCCTTTGCACTTTTTTCTTTAATTTATCAGCCTAATTCCAATTAACATTTAAATATTGTAATTTTTAATGGAGAAATGTTCTTGTAAAAAATATTTTTTCAATAACACCTTTTTTAGTAGGTATTATTGTTTACATGTTATCAGTAACAAAATCAAGGAAGTTCAAACGGATCATCCTTACCATCAAAATTGGACCATTATATAAATTTCCCGAGTACACAAAATAAAAAATAAATACCGAAGTTTCACTTTCAATGAATTGTATTCTAATGACTATGTTGAATAATGTTAACAAGATAAGATATCCAAAATGACACAGACGCGAAGAAGGGCGTACAAACTAATATGTATGAGGTAGAGCCGGCGTCTTTCAATCTAGTAATTGGCTGCGGTCATTTGGAAAGGCGGCTCTCCCTCAAATAACAATATAGTAAGGAGACTTTTAAGAGATTGCGACCGGCCAACAACCGATACCTTATACAAATTACAAGGGTACCAAGGTTCATTGGTCATAAACAACCTTCCAGCACGTCACACATCTATCTTTTATTTAATAAGTTTTTCATTAATAAATTACCAACAAATTTCGAGGATCTAAATTGTGTAAAACTTCTCGTTTCCTATTAAAGCTTTAAAGATTCAAATTGTGAGTTAAAAATGAATTTTCAAACGTAAAAGATGCAGTTACAGTTGGCACTTGTTAATTCCAACCTTGACAATTGAAATTTCTTGATAATACAACTAACAGTTCACTTCGGTAAATCGAAAAAAATTCTGTGTATTTTGATACAGCTGGCAATACGAAATATTTTTCTTATCAGGGGGAAAAAGAGCATAACTATAAATCGAAATGGATTTATATTTATATTTTTTATAATTTTCAACAGGTTACATTGAAACAAAAATGGTAAAAAGGATACTAGGAAGCGGGTTTTGCGTTCCCCAGGCACTGCAGCCTTCTGGCTTATTGTTCATTCCTAGTTCCTTAGTTCAGTGCAATAGGCTCAATCCTTCTCCTTACAAGTATCAGGTCATTGACCGTCGATGCTACAATTTGATTCTCTAAGTTCTTTCCGTACGTTAGGTTAAATCTCCATTGAGCTGTTGCTTCGCATTCGAAGATGATATGAGTGGCTGTTTCCTCCTCCTCATTACATAATCTGCAAATAGGATCATCGCTGTATATACGCATGTTGTGCAGATGTTTTCTCACATGCCAGTGACCGGTTAGTAGCCCTATCACTCCTCTGAGGTTAGCCCTCTCCAGTTGCAGCAGTGATTTTCCCAGTCTTGGTGAGGGTTGTTCATCATAAGGTTACTATGTCTAGCACCGCTAGAGTTTATTCACTTCTCATTTTGTTTTGTTTGGATCCATTCTGCGACGGAGGATTCTATATTTGTTTTTGTTATCCCAAGTATAAGTTCGGTGCCTACGCATGGTCTTGCAGATCCTCCTCTGGCCAGAATGTCTGTTTTCTCGTTACCCAAAATTCTCCTGTATCCTGGCACCCAAGATATCACAACAGGTTGTTCTGTTTTCCCAGGTTTTGGAGATTTTGCATACATTCACTGACTAATTTTGATGTGATTGTTTTAAATGCTAATGCTTTAATGGCTGCTTGGCTATCAGACCTTATGAGGATTTTTTGCCAGTCAACCTGATGTGGCTTGGCGAACCTATGAAAGTTTCATTCGCTCGAACACATTCTTGAACCACATCCAGAATTTTTGATCCACATAACAAGATGAAATATTATAATTAGGACCCCGGAAAATAGGATTTTTTAAAAATTAATCTGGTTGTTTCAGAAGTTGAAAAATGAGTAATTCACATTGTAGCAATATGCCACAACGGAATTGTCTTACAAAATACTAGAAAAGCACAAGTTAAGAAACACGTAGCANAAATTGTTTGTATTTAATTTATATCTATTTAGAAATCGTGAGATGCGGTCTGGTGTGATGTAGGTTTCAGGAAAACATTTTCTTTATCGTCCCAACGTTTCGATCTTTATTGAGATCATCTTCAGGGCCTGGGATTTACAAACATTGTTTACATTTATATGATAATTACATTTTGGATGTGGAAAAGTGAATTTACACAATGCGAAATATATTTTTTTTGTATTCAATCAAAGTATTTCTACTCACTCAAAGTGTTTGTCTTCTGCGTAATTGTGTCATTCTTGCGTGTCGTGTCGACAGTTCCAGTGAGATTTTGCTATTTTGTGTTTATATACGTTGGATTATGAAGGGGTGGGGAAGGATGTCGGTATAGAAAAGACATTTTTGTATAAGGCGTTGGCTTCTTTGGGGTGAAAGCACACAGAACAAAACAAACATAAACTTAATTTCTTAGAAATGGTTTATATCAACAGAGATAAACACAGCATCAATTACAGAACAGATACATATAAACTCAGTCGCAGCTACGCCAATATCATAAGAAGCCGACGCATTATACAAAAATGTCTTTTCTATACCGACATCCTTCCCCACCCCTTCAAAATCCAACGTATATAAACACAAAATAGCAAAATCTCACTGGAACTGTCGACACGACACGCAAGAATGACACAATTACACAGAAGACAAACACTTTGAGTGAGTAGAAATACTTTGATTGAACATACAAAAAATATATTTTGCATTGTATAAATTCACTTTTCTACATCCAAAATGTAATTGTTATATGTAAACAATGTTTGTAAATCCCAGGCCCTAAAGATGATCTCAATAAAGATCGAAACGTTGGCACGATAAAGAAAATGTTTTTCTGAAACCTACATCATACCAGACCGCATCTCACGATTTCTAAATAAATATCGATTAACGGTCACTAATCACCACACATTAATTTATATCTTTCAACTTAATTGTGATTAATTTTCATGCTGTTATATATATAAAAATTAATTTCATACTTTTTAAAATCTCGAAAAATCCTTTATTTTATATTAATTTAATATAACTTTAAATTTTAATTAATTTTCGGAATGATCAATAATTTTATATTTTATGAAAATTCGCAAATGTACAGCATTTTTAGTTTCCATAATTATGTTTAATGCTTTAAGGTACGGACTAATTTGAAATTAAAAAAGTTTAATTCAATGTTAAAAAGGGTTAATTTGAAATTAAAAGAGGTTAATTTGAAATGAAAGGGGTTTCATTAATGTTAAAAAGGGTTAATTTGAAATTAAAAACCTTAATTTGGAGCTAAAAAGGGTTAATTGGACGGAAATACAAAATAAGCCTATGTTTAAATTTGTAAACAATTGCTGTCAGTACTTATTTTAATCCGGAAGTTAGCTACTTTATGTTTTTTGTTCGGATTAAAGTTGTCAAAGATATTCCGCGTTTTTTTTTTTCATGGGATTAAACAGATATTTAATACCAACAGAATCAACGAATCGCTAAAAAGGATTATAATTCTTGAAGTTACGGAAGGTTTTTGTTAACAAGGGAAGATTTTATGTAAGGCATTAGGCCCCAAATCGTAAAATGGTCTAATTAGGGAATTTAAAACGCATATAAATTTCATACATATTTACTATATTATATACTTGATTAATATAATAATTATAAGGTATATTCTCCGTCATTGATAATAACATGATGGTAAATGGGTTAAATTAAGGACTGGTTCGTTTTAGGGTGGGCTAAGAATTGACTACGAGTTAGATGGTCGCAGTCGTTCGTAATCACCCTTGGCCCATTGGCCGTCTCTATCGCGTGTCACCTAATCGCCCTGTTATTCCCAAATGTGTTTTATCTAGGTAAATTTCCTTAGAAAGCTAAATAATCTATGTTTATATCAGTGGTAATTTATCTTCCTGGCCCAGTACATTTGTAACGCAATGTTCAGAATAGGATTCATTATGGATATAGGGTATGTCTGTTCATAATGTTCTAGAAAGGCGGAATCCCCGGTTTTGAAGCATTTGTTATATTTCGCCTTCGTTTTAGTAATGCGTGTATAAATCTTTCAAAATAAGCGTCCCATTCCAATTCTGGCAAATGGCTATCGACTTCGTAAACGGCTGAACGACCACCTGGACAAATAATACCTTCGCTAATTAAAAAAATAGGATATATTGAACTGCATTAAATTTCTTTAAATGTGAATTCATCACTCTGTTAACGAAAGAACTGTGACTTCAAAACACCATACAACAATAATCACATGTACATTTCCCTGTCTAAATCAACGAGAAAAGACTATAAAGCCGGGAACACACTTACCGCATGCAACGCTATGCCACGCTACCCTACTCTACCCTCTGCGATCCCCACTGTTCAGATTTTCTTCGGGTTAACTACCATCGAGTACAGTCGAAGACCAAAGAACCGGACAGTCATATTTTTATACAAACTACATGTATTATTGTCGTTATATTAATCACAACATACTTATTTTAATATAAACCAAATTAACCGAGATAAAAAATTCATTAGTTTTTATATTTAAAAAAAGAAATTTAATGGTTGGGTAGAAAATTGATCAAAACACCGGAATACCATTTTTCGATATAATGAATTTAACTAACAATTTATTACACAGTTTTGCCATAACATTTAACTAACAATTTTTTTCATAGTTTTGCTCCTACAATTACACCATTTTCGTCGAGAAGCTTCAGAACAGGACACACATATTTTTTGTAGTTTATTTCAAACTATGTGTATGTAATTTTGTTGTTATATTAATTACAACATTCTTATTATAAACCAATTTAAACGAGATCAAAAATTCATGAGTTTTTATAAAAATTGTTTAATTATGATGGTTAGGCAGAAAATTTATCAAAACACCGGAATAACTTTATTTAAAACAATTAAATTTAACTAACCATTTATTACATGGTTGTGCTCATAAAATTTAACTAACAATTTATTACATGGTTTTGCTCAAAATAAT
>NW_019392720.1:130991-138813 GCF_000648675.2 Cimex lectularius | reverse complement strand
ACAAAAGATGCGTTGCGATTGTGATAGTGATTATTGTGATAAACGCTGTGGACTTTACGCGACGTGTGCTTGCGTCGGATAGATGTGCACAGCCCACCAAAACGTGGCAAGGCGTCGGGTAGCATCGGGTAAGTGTGTTCCCGGCTTAACTCAAGAGGGGTCTATACCGAGATGGATCGTAGAGAAAAAGTGTGCCGATCCCTCTTCACCCGCAAAACACATAAGATTTACCCTACAATCATCACGCAAAATGTCCAAATGGACAATTCACATTGTCATTATTGTCATTTTTTCAATACTACGTTGTTTTTTAATTTTCATTTTTACCTTATTATTTATTCTATTTCATAATAGTTTTTGGTTGTCACCGACTATATAATAAAATAAGGTAAATAATGAAAACAAATTATTTTTCTATTAATTGGAGATTTAGTAAAAAAATTTGCGCATAATAATAATTTTACAGGGCTTTAATTTTTCATTAAAAATCGTATTTCATTTTATATAATTATAAATGTTTATAATATTTATAAATTAGCCAAGCTTTTGAAGGAGCATGGGCTTGCTGTTCATGATCAAGGCCATCCTTCCATCCACCTACTATCTCGTACTGCACAGTTACCCCTTTGACCGGTTTTTCCACGTCATCGAAGGACATTCCTTCTCTGCATATTTCCCTATCGATGCTGGTGTTCCTCAGGGTAGAGTTCCGGCCCACAGGTGCTACCAGGTCTTCACAGGTGACATTCCATTATATCGCCGAACCATCTCATTCACATTTGCAGACCGTACAGCAATTTTTTTTAAGAACTCCGATCCTGTTATTTCCACTCGAAACCTCCAACCACTAGGTCTTGTGTAAAAAGAAAAGACTAAAATTTAACAAAGACAAATCCACCCACATTACCTTCACTCTCCTTATAAAGATCTACCCTCCAGTTTGTAATTACAACAGTTAAATAATATTCTCCCAACTGCTGACAAGGTGTATCGACAAACGCCTGACGTGGAATCCTCACACACGACTGAAACGTTAGGAGGTTATGACACGATGCAGACTTTTATACCTCTCAGAAAAAAATGCAACATCACGATTGTTAAGCCGATATGGACTTACGGACTGGAATGATGGGGTTCAGACATGCATTCCAATATTCTTCGCATCGAATGAAGACAATCCGTAATCTTCAGAAAAACCCTTGATGCTCCATTTTATGTGTTGAGCGAAACTACCCAGACAGACTTAAATATTCTTTTCGTCCAAGATGTAATGCACTCCCGTTATCACCAAATTCATACATACCTCACAACCTCCATAAATGATGTTTCCAGTGATGTTGAAACTAATTTCGATTAAATAGAGAACTTAAATTTATTTGTTTCATACTCATTGTTACTTGTTACCCAATTGAGGGTGCTTGTAATACAATTTTTTATGGTATCATGTTAGTACCAAATAGGTAGATGTATCATTCTTGCCTGTCGTGTTGATAGTGCCCAGTGGGCACAGCAATGACACATCTACCCGGAAAACAAACACTTTCAGCCCTGAAGATGATCTCAATAAAGATCGAAACGTTAAAGATAATATTTTTCTAAAACCTACGGCACACCAGAGCGTAACTCACGATTTCCTAATAATTACAAAATAACATGGAAGAGCATTCAGTAAGTAGTAAGAATATTCAGATAACAGGCACTTTCGCTTTGCCAAATATGAAAATATGTACGGTATTCACGCAAATATTCTGGTGCCATTAAAAAACGGTCTTCCATGCATTTCTACAAGGACCACCACGCC
The DNA here is from genome assembly GCF_000648675.2 of Cimex lectularius. Classification (NCBI taxonomy): domain Eukaryota; kingdom Metazoa; phylum Arthropoda; class Insecta; order Hemiptera; family Cimicidae; genus Cimex; species Cimex lectularius. The sequence continues at coordinate 137,012 of NW_019392720.1, read as the reverse complement.
AATTGAATTTATTTTTGCTTTTCGTCCAACTAAAGTACGCATAACTCCGACTACAATAGCAGAGCCAGCCGTTTTCGACAGGTTTTGGCTGTTTCTTCTCACATTTTTTTAAAAGTATTTACTGTATCACTTGTTATATTCTAATTTTACAATTTAAGACCCAGCATTGAAGACTGCGAGGGGGAATAGGTGGAGAATGAAAATGAATTATAATAAATTATATTAATTAAAGTTTATATCTTCGCTGTTGAGTGAATTTCATTATATTCATAAATGATCGGAAAGGATCATCAGGAAAGGATAAAGGAAAGGATACTATTGTACTATTTCAATCTTCTCTCTCTCCGTACGCATCGAGTACTTCTAAAAGCCACTTTTCTTATAAAAACCGTTAATGGATTTATCAGATTAGAACACAATTAAAATCAACTTCAAACACCCCTGCAGCCTCTGAAATAAAAATAATAAACCGTACCAACAAAGCTCTCATTCGACCGCGGATCACTTCAGCATGTGGATAATTGCGTTTTCCAAAGTCTGCCAAAATGTCCAGTTTGTTCCAATATGTGCTTTTAGAAGGTTTCTTCTTTCTCGCGACTCGTTAAGACTGCTGGTTTTGCCCAATTGAATATTGTTTGACGGTGGATGCCGGAGTCTTTTGAGTTCTGTTTGGACCTTGTTTGCTTCAAGTAATTAGCCAAGGGCGGTTAATTGAAGTGTGACCTCCTTAATTAGAAGGGTGTCAGGTGTGGGTTGCCTTCGAGCCCTCGTTCCATCGCCACCACCATACCTAAACTAAAACATACATATACACGTCCTTTTGTGACTCAGTATGACTCACTCACTTGGCCTATCTTTCTTAGGTTTTTGCGAGATCGCTGTTTTGATGTTGTATCTTTTGATTAACTTCATCAACTTGTTTGTTACTTTTTAAGATGACTAGTGGGCTGTTTTACATCGTTCACTATCACTCGAGCTTAATTTTCTCCGACGTCAGAGGAGTGCATAACCGTTCCATGCGAGATTTGTAATTTGACGAAAGAAAATGAATTATAATAAATTATATTAATTAAAGTTTATATTTCTGCTGTTGAGTGAATTTCATTATTGTCATAAAGTAATTCATATCATGATTGTATCCAACCTGAAATTCTTTCTTAAGGACGTAGCGACCATTTTCAACGCGCGCGCGGCACACACACACACACACACACACACACACACACACACACACACACACACACACATATTCACATACACATATATATATTTTTTTAGGTTGTTGACAAAAATTGTAACAATATTTTGTACATTTTAGACATTAAAAAATATTATTTTCCGCACTGCTTTATTAAACATTGCTGACTAAGATTGTTTGCCTAGTATTACTCTCTCTCTCTCTCTCAAAAAAAAAATAGTTTCAATGTGATGAAGAGTTTTTGAAGAAACCGTTCAAAACTCGGTACCATTTACTGAAGGGTAAAACGTACAACTTTTTTGGAGAATTGATTTTCTGATTGAGCACGAATTTTTCCCATCGCCTGTCAATTTACGTTTCTACACAACAGCTTTCAATTTTTACTCAAATTTTCGGTTTAAGTATCACAAGACTAAAATTTTATCGCATTTCAGCAATTTTACCACGTCATTTATTTGTGCAAAGAGAGTCAGAAAAGTTGTCATTTTTCGGTATCATTTTGTACAATCAATCTACAATTCTACATATTTGATCTACTTCAACAATTTAAAAATTCGTTTTAATGAATGAATACATTTCTCATTACGCTATACATTAGCTAGGGGTATAAGAAAGTGGATCGTTAAATTTCCTGCCAAAATCCTCATAAAATAGAGATAAAATTTTACAGCTTTTTAACCAAAACATTTATTTATCCGTTCCCGGGTGGTTGTTAAGACAAACTCATAATTACTCGCATGGATTGTTTAGTTAGTACTGCTCTACAAAATAAAATAAAACGAAGAATCGTTTCAATACGATAAAGAATTTTTATGATTTTTTTTGTATATATTTTGTTTGTTTTTGTGTATAATTACAATAATTACCTAATAAATTTATTTTCCATAAAGAATTTACATGGATGATTATCATTGGAATACTTTTACACTTGATGAATAATTTAAAACGAAACAATCAGTTTAGTTAGGCAAAATTTCAATAATCGATTTTAACTGCCAGAACAGAGCATTTATGTGGTCATTTTATTTATTTGTAGAATAAATACACTGAATTATAGAGAGTTTGCACTTTATGTCTAATCATTGACATGAAAAATATTTTGGCGTATTTGAGCAATTTTTTGAAGTTGCAAAGATTACTTGTTGAATGCGTGGCTAAAATGTTGCTCAATTTGGTACTATTTTATCCAAAATGTATTTGGTCAATTATAACCAGTCATTATGGTTTCATTTTAATCACTATACTACGAATTAGTAAGTAAGGCTTTTTTTATATAGTGAACGTTGTGTCTAACGTTTGTACTTTTTTTTATATAAAAATGAGTATTTATTAGCTCCTGGGTGTTTTTATTTTTGTATTTTTTATTTCGGTTCTACTTCGATGATTTAAATTTTGGTACGATTTTCTTCCTTAAGATAGTCTTTGCTTTATTTTGACCATTGATAAAGTTCATTTAGTTGTTCAAAATGATGATAAAATATTGCCATTTTTCAGTAGCATTTTCTCCAAATGTTTAGAACAATAACATAATAATTTTTTAAAGTGTATTTTCCGTAGTATACTACAAATTCGTAGTTGAGGGTCCTTAAAAATAATGAAGTGTTAATTTTATACACCGACATAAATTTGTGACATAGTTTTACATTTATATTTTTTATTTCAAAAAATTGTTTCCCGATTCTTCGGCATATTCTTCAAGCAAGTTCTCACTATGTTTATTCGCGCATTATTGTTTTACAAAATGAAAAAAGTACGTATCTGTATGAAGAAGAGTTTTGGTGTGTTTTGAAAGGTGAGAAAATACAACTTTTCAGAATAGATGACTTTCTCAGGACATAAAAACGTTGTATTCTGATTCCTCTTACAGCAAAGCGTTGATAGAAGATGTTTAAGTTTTGAGGGTAGCTTTTGACAAAGAATATACATATAAAGAGAAATTTCAAATAGCGTAAGGGTTGGCGCAAGTTCATCACAGCAAGACTAAACAAAATAGTTGGCTTGCGACTATTGACATAATATTTGCATTTGTAAAGCGCAGAATCTCATAAGGCAAGTTTCATTATCTGCAAAAATGTTTGTTGTTTAAGAACATTTAAAAAAATATGCTCTTTTTGGTTAAAAAACGGTCACTACCAACTTAATGAACAGTCGTCCTTAAATCAAACATTTGAAAATGGTGACTAATGTGATTAAAAATCATATAATAAACTGTACCTGGATATTTTTATATTTACAAATCAACAGAGAAAAAGCCAATTGAAAAGCAACGGACTCGGTACCTTCGTTAGGCTTTCGAGGGACATATCCTCTTCATATTGACTAAAATATTTCCTATGTCTTCTTGAATTGTTATACCGGGTTAACTTTTTTGGATAATTCCTGGGTTTCTCAAAAACGTAAAATGAAAAAGACGTTTATTTTAAGGTGAATAGAAAATGTTTAGTGTGTTTAATTAGTATGAAAAAAGTTTACGTCTGTAGCATGGTGTATGTCTTTCCGCCTCCTCGTGGAAAAGCGTAATTGTCCACCCTCGTGGTAAAACTGGTTAAGTCACATTTTGGCAAAATGAGACAAATGGTTCCAATAAGTCTTTAGGTCTGAGAGACAGTAGAATTGATAAATTTCGAGAATGAAACCGTACAACCTAAAAGCAATGTATTTTTAACTATCTCGAAAAGTTCCTTCAACATTTCGATAATTAGAAGCACTATAAAAAAGTTACTAAGAAAATTGAATTGTACTAAAAATCTCAAACCCTTGAAAGAGTTTTTATTTGTTTATACAATTTTGCCCAAATTTAGTTTTACTTTTTATTTTAAGTTGATTTACTATCGGAGTGCTATTTCTGAAAACTGAACTATGATATTGTCCTTTTACTTAAGCTTTGCCTAGAACTAGAATCGCCATAGGAAATAGACCAAGGGCCAAAGAGAGCAATGGGCTTTTGCTGACTAGAGTGTTGTCCAAAAAAAATGTAGACCGCTTTTGAAACGGAGATGTCAATAGGTTCGTCCACAGCCTGAGGCAAAAGGTCAATTAATGTAATTGAACAAACCAGGCCAATACTTTACAAAGGAGAATATTTAAAATGTTGCGGACAAGGGGCCAAACTTTACAATAACTTTTACATATAATATTCAATTGAAAAATCATCTGCTATCCCGGGATTTGAACCCAGATCCGCTAGCGTGGCAAATAGGATAGGCTAGTGGCGCCTTCTTAACCCTTACTATAATACGATTAATTAAGGTTTTTAGTTGAGATAAAAAAGTCAATGGCACGAGCGGGATTCGAACCCACGATCTTTGGCTAGATACGCCGCTGCTCTACATAAATTGTAATCTGTACTAACTGAAATAATAATATGTGGGGTTTAGTGACCGTTGTGTTATCTGGTAGATGTGTCATTATTATGTGTCGTATTGAGAGTGCCCACGACACACAAGAATGACTCATATTTTCTTTATCGTGCCAACGTTTCGATTTTTATCTTCAGGGCTCAAAGTGTTTGTTTTCCGTGTAGGTGTGTCATTCTTGTGCCCACTGGGCACACTCAACACGACAGACAAGAATGACACGCCTACACGGAAAACAAACACTTTGAGCTCTGAAGATGATCTCAATTAAGATCGAAACGTTGGCACGATAAAAAAATGTTTTTCTAAAACCTGCATCACACCAGACCGCATCTCACGATCTCCGAATAATCATGAAATAATATTTTTAAAAAGGGCCATGAAGGTTTATCGAACTTATATTGTAGAAACTTAGTTGGCGTACTTATTTTTACTAACACAATTTTCAGTAACTGAAAATTTTTAACCGCGATTAACGTTTGACTTGTCAGTGAAATTTCTAATGTGTTACTTAACACAGATAGTATATTATTTAAACAACGCCGATCCCAGTGGTGATCGAGCACCGGCCGAGGTGGACTGGTCAGTCTCACAACAAATCCCCCAAACTTACCTCCCTCTCACTTCCATAAATTACCAAGTTCCCGTAAGTTAGTTACGGGTGGATGAAAGGGGGCGTGGAAGGGGTTAGTTGGATATTTAAAAAGTTCGGCCATAATTACCGAGCTGGTCCGAGGGGGCTAAAAGTTGAGCAATAAGCTTGCGAAGTTGCAATACCCACGGGCGGCCGACTTATATTGTCCAACTAGCCGATGGTCAGATACCCCCCTTCATAATATATTCTGTTTGCCCAACGGGAAAGTGACTCCTCTTCCCGACCTAAGGAATCTAAATGGACCCAACTTGTTACCACCTCGACCCTTTTATTAAATAAATTATACGAATTTAATCATTAATCGAACTGGAACTTCCATCGGAAGGAAGAAGCCGTCGTAATTTGTGTACTGTACAATAATGAAACAAAATTTTATTAAGCAATTTTTACTGTAGATGGTTACCAATGGTTAAAAAAAAGATAAGCTGAATTAACAGTGTACAAAAAATCAACGAGTTAGCATACAAGGACAAGGGCAACATTTTCATGAGCGCAGAGGCGAACTGTGCAAGAAACAAACGATTTTTCGAAATTTTAACATATTATTATTTATTATTTATGTTTATGTAATAAACAGTAAATTAAACTATAATACATAAATAAATCATATTTTAAATCTATACAGGGTGAATTGCTACTCGTGCTACAAACTTCTCCAGTAGATTCTTCACCCTAAAATGAACAAAAAAGTTCATATTGTCCATGGTCCGATTCTCAACCATTTCAGAGTAATTTCGCTTTTTATCGATTTTGAAAGATATCACGTCCTGGCGTCGGAAAATCGTGATATCTTTTAATCTAAACATTTCTCT